>NC_069002.1:4891617-4904998 GCF_001194135.2 Octopus bimaculoides | reverse complement strand
AGTTCAAATTCCGCCGAGGTCGACTTTGCCTTTTCTTCCTTTCGAGGTCGTTAAAATAAGCGCCAGTATAACCGACTAGTCCCTGCCCCCTAATTTCAGGCCTTGTGCCTAAAATAGAAAGGATTATCATCAGTGGATACCGACAAGCAGTAGACAAAATGTCGCGAGGGATTAACCCTTTTTTTTTTTTTTTTTCCCCCACAAATGTGGCTGTGTGGTTTCAGAAGCTTGCTTCTCAACCATGTGTTCTCGGGTTCAGTCCCTACTACGTGACACCTTCGGCAAATGTCTTACTATAACCCAGGACCGACCAAAGCCTTGTTGTGAGTGACCTCAATAAACGGAAGCTGGAAGAAGCCCATCGTGTATAAGTGCGTGCGTGCGCGCACCCTTGTCTTAGCTTCGTTGCTGTAAATGAGCACCACCGTCATACAGATAACGCTGCTCGTTTCTGGTTTTGAATGCAAAAACATGTCTGGCCACAAGGAAATCCTCCATCGCTTTGAAACAGGAAGTGCGACCGGCCATAGAAAATCTGCCTCAACAAGTTCCGTGTGGTCCATGCAAACAAAAGAAACGGAAAGGGTGGACTCTGCTGACCATCCACCTGGTGGAGATGACTGTCTCTTCAGATAGATGGGTTCGTTATCCATGGAAGAAATCGTTAAGAAGCCCTCCCTAAGTGCCTGGCGAACTGTGTGCACGCATGCGTGCACGCGTATACAGTCTGCGAAATAATTTTTGCAAGGAAGAACAAGCGCGCTTTGGGATCCTGGGCGGGAAAATTCCTCTTAAAAATCAAGGGGCTGAATTTATTTATGGGGTCGCAAGATATTCATTCACAGGTCTCGGACTGATGTAGTAACTCAACCCCATCTTTATAATATGCTTTGTGTGTGTGTACAGCAAGTACCTTGCTTTTCCTTTACAAGATTTATTAAGCTTATGGTATGAAGCCCCTAAGAATTAAAATAATTTTCTAACACAGGCACAAAGCATAAAACGTGGGAGAGTGCCCCCAGTACTTGAAGTGGGGTTACTTTATTTTATCGAACTTGGAAAGGTGAAAGATAAAGTCGACAACAATCATCAACCATTATCAAATTAATCTAGAAAATATGTCAAAATTAACAATCTAGAAAAATTACCTACTCTTTTAATTTTTGCCAAAGAGAGAAAAAAATTCTTTATGTGTCAAAATTACGGGTGTAATTCCAACAAAGGACTGATGGAATGACGATAATGAGGGTGTTAATTACAATGGCGGTGACAATGACATAATGAAAATAATGACGGTAATAATTGATGATGATGATGATGCTGCATCAAGAGTAGACAAAACGAAATCTAGTGGTGTTCTCAGCGTTGGCCAAAAATAAAACAAAATAATGAGCTCAAACAGTCGCGAAGATTCTACAAGTCTAAAAATAAAATTTTAATTCAATTCCGACTGACAAGAGGTGGTGGGGGGGGGGATACGGTTCTGATTGAAAGAATTGGAGCACTGTGGACACAGACATCAAACACCGGTGACAGCTTGGTAGAAGCATCACAGGCTCTGTGTGTGTGTGTGTGTGTGTGTGTAAAGGCTTCGTATACACAATCATATCAAGCAGGTGGTTATATATATACATCTATGTGCGCGCACAGTCATTTCAGTATCGAACGAAATGGACAAACACAGGGATGCTCGTAAGTCACAGAAACAACACGCCCCCACCCCCAAGGGAAGCAGCAGCAGCAATGTGACCAACATTCTATACGGAGCACAGGCGCAAAGGAATATGCATGGATGGACACACATACATCGGATGTGTTTGTGTGTACGGTAAATAAATTAACGGGTCTACATAATGACCTATAAACGATATACAAGATATTTCATTATGTACAAACTTGAGAGAGGAAAGCGAACGTGTTGCAACCGACAGAACACGCGGTTCCAGTCCTAGTATCATAAAAGATGGCATTCTTTCAGTTTGCTGTCACAAAGTGGAAATATTGACACCATTTAGCGATACCCCCACCCTTTTTTCTTCCACTCACCCCGCCAAAAAAAAAAAAAAAAAAAAAAAAAAAAAAAAATTATATATTTTTCAGGTACCTGTTTTCGAAAAAGACGTAACTCGAAACAATGTAATTTGAGGTATGCCTGTATCAATACAGTTCGCTTACGGCATTATTTTTTTTTTTTCACACCCGTTTCGACTTGTGACCATATTAACGAAAAAAAAACCCAGCTACTTATGGTCTATATTATTTTACAGGCTCTTCGGTCACTGGTTCGTACGTAACATGGCAAAGGCGCCTCTTTCAATGGGTGCAGTTTAATCTTTATGGAATATGAAACGGAAAGATACGGTGGGTATTTGGTAGGCAAAATGAGATAATCGCACCACTAAAAGACAATCTACAAAGCTCTGCAGTCCACATGTGCATTTATGCATGTACGCACACACACACACATATATATATATACCTATATTTATCATATTAATATTCACACCGGTTATGCCATTTGTATCGGCACATAAGTTATTTTAAAAGGAGTGCTTTACTTTCAGTTTTAGAGATCAGGCATCAAAATTATACACTGCAATACATACATATATGTATCTTATACATATAGTTATCAATCCATATGGATGAATAGTGTGCGTGTGTGTGTGTGAATTTTTGTTTCCGTGTAAAATCTAAGATAGTGTAATAATTAGCTGCTGTATATGGATGTACACTCCATATTTTTCACCGTCGATTCGGAGAAGAAAGAACTTCGCTCATAGCACGTGGGAAGTTTCTCTTATTGATCAGTGTTTAACTGATGATGATGATGATTGGCACTGAATAAAAATTAACAGGTTGGTTACGGCGAGAGAGAAAGAGACGGTGGTGGTGGGGAAAATCGCTTTCATGGGACTTGACGTTGAGGAATGTAGGAAGAGGGCGGGCGAAAGAAAAGAAAAAAAGAAACAGAAGAGTCGGCGTAATTAATGGTGGGCGGATTCCAGATGAGGTCGGAAGTGGCGAGCAATGCCTGATGGGCACGAGATGGTGTTGTAGTAGTAGTAGTAGTAGTAGTAATAGCAGCAGAAAGAGAGAGAGAAGACAAAACAGTAGGTTGTTTCATTCAAACGAGAATATTTATTTATTTATTTATTTCTGAATGGCGGTGGATCTCTGGAGAAACGAATATCAATGCAGATACGATAGTGAATGAGACATCAGTACTCGAATATTGGGATAGGTGCTTGACAATCAGTCCTGATCGAACAGACACACCTCTGATCAAAGATCGAACAGACACACCTCTGATCAAAAGAAATATTCCAGCTGTGATATTTCACAGCTTTTGAAGATGATACATGTATGTATGTGTGTGTGTGTGTGTGATTTGAAAAAGATTGTCTGCTTATACCTATCTACATTCGTTGCAGTGTGTGTGTAGAGAGAGAGAGAGAGAGAGAGGCAATAGTCTTTTATAGAGACAAACTGGTTCAGGATTGAAATATATATATATCTCCATATCCCTGTCAAACATTTACTGAAGTTCTAGAATCCCCTGGGATGTATATAACATAGGGGTTACACCTACAACTATACACACATACAACAGTGTTGCAGATAAGAGTCTGAACACAGTCGCCAACTCTACTAGAAATAGAAGCAAAAATCACAAATCATCAGCTTAGAAATGGTAAGAACTATTTTGGTATGGTCCAATATATACACCAACAGTGTCCAAATAATATATTCTTAGAAAAAGTCAGGGTGTCAATCAACAGCGAAAATGCCCAGTGGAGAAAACGAACCTACTTCCCCACAATTACCAAGTGCACTCGACACCAAAGACAGGCATGTGAAGATATATTTGGGGGGGGGAAGCGGCAAAGTACCATCTTTAATAATAAAAATTAAGATGTTGAGATTATATGACTACAAACTCTTATTCGATCTTAATAGGAGGTGGGTGGGGCACAAAGCACGTTCAGAAATATTTGTAGAGGAGTGGGTGCTTGTCGGTTTGAAAACCACTGCAATGAAGTGTCTGTCTAACATGGCTCCAACATGTTCTCATTCGAAATGAGAGCCGGAGTGGAGACCCTTCCTTCGAATTCAACGAAATAATGGGGGAACTGTTTTGATAAACATCATTTATAGAGTTACGAAAACTTGTAACATGAGATGGCGGATATGTATTCTTAACGGAATTATCTAACCCAGAAGTGCGACCGCGCACGCACACACGTGAGTACATAGGCAGCAAAAAAAAAATAGTACTCGAATACCAGAGGTAGAGTAAATTAGTGTTTTATAGAAGCTGAAAAACTTCAATTGATTCGTTCTGCGAAACTAACAGTTTGTGAAGTCTTTTCAACAAATACTCACACAAATATATATATGTGTGTGTGTGTGTGTGTGTGTATATATATAGGGTACAAAACATGCCGTATAAGTAATTGTGTGTGTATGTGAGTTGAACTTGTATGTATACATATATACGCGTGTTGCTGCTGGGTAAACAGAGCAGAGCCTAGATAAGAGAGAGGGCGGGAGGTGAGTCGGACATCAAAAATCAGTTCAGGGGCCGACTCATGAAGAAAATCAATAACTATATATTTGTCATATTATAATCACCAAGTCTGCCCAAGCGTAACTATAGTATACTGAACTGGCTTGTAAGCTAGTTCTAACCCAATTCCCTTTTTTTTTTTTTTTTTGAGATCCTATCAGCACATGGAAAAATATTCCACACCAAGTGGTGGGTTCGTAATTAGCAATAATGAAGGAATAGAGGGGAAAGAGTCATAATATAAAAATTACAGAGAAAGAGATGGATAAGGGACATACTTCGTATTAAAGGAAAGAGGGATGATCTTGTTCAGTGCAATGAAGAGACTAGCCAATCCCTACCCCAGAAAAGAAAAAAAAAAACCACCGCGTCCTAGTTTGATGCGGGGTGTTGGGATACGAATGATGAAGCGAAAATTACGATTAAATAAATAAAACAGAGAAAGGAGGGGGGTTACGTGAATATATTCGTTTGGAAGCGGCAAAGGAAACAGATTTTTTTAAAACAATCGTAAGAGACATATTGCAACGAAATTAATGAGAATTTCCATTAATTGATAATTACTAATATCGACGCAAGACCCATACGTTCGTTGATCGAACAGAACTTATTATTTGATTGGTATTTTATTGACAGCACCACCACCCGAGCCTTAGAATGGAAAGCAAAGTCAACCACGTCTAGATTCGAAAACAAAACGCAAAGGGACGTAATTAAACTTCTTGCAAGGCAAGGCACGACGAAGCTGGTGCGAGAGCCTTTATGCTGTCTCTCGACCTACTAAAAATTATGGCTGCAAAATATATCCCACTTAAATCACAGCTTATGCTGTTCAAGTATTGTAGTCCTACCGACACGATACCTTCCAGAAAGACAGAACAGTCACGGTTTGAACGCCTTCTACAAAATCGAGGCTGACCTTGTATTAAGCGACAACACAACTGCAAAGCAGCCTTACCAAGTGTGCCACTGTTGCCCTAATATAGAGAAGACACACATACACACAAGTCTGCAGTAGATCATTATCATTTAACAGCGAGTCCAGTATCCAATCATAACCAAAACAAGCAGAGAGCTGTCGAGAAATGTAGCGATCAGACAGATAAAATTAATACCAGTTATATCATGAGATCAGTAATCATTTCCTTAACCCTGTCCTGTGTATGGCATATTTCCCCGGCATCTATGCATCATATACTATACATATTTCCCCCCTCAGCAAAGAATAAACTGGGATTTATGAATAGAAGGTTTTATATTACTCAGAACGTATGAAACAAGGGACAACTAAAAAAAAATCTGGGCGTTTAGAATAGACTTACGAAAAATGCTTCGGCCAGGCGATGAAAGATTAATACAGAAAAATATAACAACCATTATCTGTATCACCGATCACTATCACCAGCCTGCTATCATTGTAGCCAGACACCGAGTTATCACTGCAACCGGTGGTGTTATTACAATTATCAGCGTGCCAACACCTATCATTGCAGCCAGTGACACCACAATTATGACAATCCAGCTAAAACTAGAGTCACTGATATTAACAAGTAATTTCCGTGTTAATTATTATAGCCAGTGATGTTACGAATAACCGCTGTGCTAATCAGTGCTGCCAATGATATTTCAATAAGTGGTTACTAATCATTATAGCTAGTGATATTACAGTTAGCACAATGCTATTAGTGTAACCAGTGAAAAAAAAAAAAGTACAATTGTTCTCTCATTGTGGAACAGTGACAATTATTACCGCTAAGTCGTATCATCATAGCAAGCGGCAATGCGATATGAAATCGAGAAAGAATAATAAAAAATATATATATACATATAATAAAACGTTAGTAATGCTTTAAGCGGAAATGAAGGTAAGAGACAGACAGACAGACAGATACACACACGCGCGCAGAGACGTACGAACATTCATAGCGGACATTCAGACGTGAGATAAACCGGACAAGCATAGACATAGGTAGAAAAAAGATATGATAGATGTATATATTAGCAAACAGGCTGATAAGATAGATGGAGAGATAAAGGAGGTGGACAAAAAGGGAAGGGGGGAGACACACAAATGGCTGAATAAAGACAAACAGACAGACATAGCCATACAGAGAGAGAGAGAGAGAGACGAAGACATAAAGAATGGAAAGTGATAAGAAAAAAAAAACGATATATATATATATAATATAGTAAAAAAAAAAGACAACAAATTTAAATGGAGCTTATTCATGTTAGGACAAGATGTAAATGATTGGTTTTAAATTTAGGTGCAAAAACCAGCAGTTTTTGAGGGTGGAGTGGGTTAGTCTGTGAAATCGACCAAGCCGAGGCTTGGGACAGGTACTTTATTTTATCGAATCTGGGTGGATGAAAAAGTAAAAGTTAACTTCGGTGAGATTTGAACCCGGAAGGAATTCAGTCACGGCAATTTTGTCCGACGCTGTAACAATTCTGCCTATCCACCACCCTCGATAATTGTTTCTAATTCAAGCACAAGGCCAGTAATTTTGAGAGGAGGGGATAGATGATTAAAACCGACGTTAGTACTTTAACTAGTACTTTATTTTACCGACCCCCGAGGCATGACGAGTAAAGACGATCTCAACCGAAATTGATCTATTCTGTTCAACACGCTAACGATTCGGCCATAAGTTAGGAGATAAGACGTTTAGGGGAGGGTTAGTCGATTAAATCGACCCCAATATTTGACCGGTACTTGTTAGTTTTCGGTCCTGCAAGGATGAAAGGCCTCTATCTGTCCTGGCTTCGAACCAAAGGACCCTAAGATGTAGGAACAATACAAGGACGAAATTACAGAGAGAAAGAAAAAAGCGAGTGGGTGTAATGAGTAAAATGAAAGTGAAAACAAAACGGTAACATCAACTAGAAAAAGATCAGAGAGGAAATCCACCCAGGTTAATTTGGAACATACCACATAGAATACCTGGTTTAGTGTGACACTTCAATCTAGAAGCTCTCCCACACCCTTTATTCACACACACACTGCTAGGCAATGTCTCCGAGGGAAACCTTGTCCTTAATCTAGCTTACTAAGCACATCCACCAAAAATCTTCTTTTGATGTAATCACCAGGCAGAAGAAAATTACCAATCTTCGCCATAGACTCAGCTGATAGCCAGATCTGTCCTTCATGTATATGACAGCAAATTACTTGACACAAGCTTACAAACCTGCCATCCATGTACTCTGATTGATAGCGTGCAAAACGGTTTCATTTCCAAACATCTCAGACAACTTTAGTTGCGAAGAGTTTTAAGTCTTGAGCATCTGTCCTAAACAGTGTCCCGTGTAACAGAGTTCAAGTCATTCCCAAACCATCATTGCTTATATCCTCCATTAATCTTCTATAGAAATCAGTACTTGCTCTGTTGACCACATTGCTTTGGCTGGCAAAGAGTGCAAGGAGCCCCATGCAACATTTTAGATGCCAAAAGCTCAAGCTCAGTGTGTTTAAACCAAGATTACAGCCTAATCAAGGAGATGAGCTTTAACATGTGCCTACACATCACTAACCACAGCATCCTGAAACTTCCTGGACTTGTTGCTAGCGTCAGACAGATCTCTTGACCAGCAGAACTTGACCCTTTCGCATGAAGTGAAAGAGAACACACTCTACTGTAGTAGCATTTTGTTTGAACAAAGTACAACACTCAAGTGGTTGTACACCAAAGTGATGAGAGTATTAGCCACTACTGCTTTAACTTTCAAATGCAACAGCTTCCACTCAACCCATTTCTGAGTGTGAGTGGTTACCTTGTTTACAACCTATTTTAGCCCTTTATCATTCAAAAGATCTGGTCTGCAACCAAACTCCAAGCACCTTAACCAGATACTCAGACCAGTGACAGATGCCACAAGCCTACAAAATATTGCATCTCTAGCTGCTGAGCTGCCAGTCCACAATTTTCCCCACAATTAATGTGCGTCTTGTGATCTCACTGTACACCTCCTGTATGGTGCCTACCAACTCAAATACCAACAAGTCTGGTACAAAGAATGGTGATATCTGCATATACACACACAGCTCAAGCAAGAAGCTCCTAAACATCTCAAATTTCTGCAGCAATGGCTCAAGCACCAAAACATTCAGGAGAAAGGAAATAGGGGACCCTTGACAGACCTAGCACATGATGCAAACAAAATAAAAAAAAGAGAAAAAGGGGTTAGATAAGTGACCATTTAGTTTAACTACCAAACAGATGATGCTACACATTGTAGCGATCTAGGCTCAGAAGATGAAAGTGAAACCAGCTGCATTTAGGAAAGCCCCCAAGTAGCAAAGGTTTAATCTTGTTATAAGCTTTAGATTGATCTAAATTGATCAAGAACCCACCAAAACCAGATGTATTCCTGACTCATTTTATGAGGTTTTGCACAAGGTAGACATTGTCAGGCATAGATTTCCTAGGGAAAGCATAAATTTGTCTCCAACTGCAAATACCAACCTCACTTTTGACAATTACCTTTGCTATAATCTGTGTTTAGTTTGAGTTATGGACCCAAAGCTGTTTTGTTTTTATATGTTCCTCTTGTTTCAACCCTCCGTCAACTCACCTGGCTGAGAATCTTTCCAATTACTGCCAGTTTTAGTAGACCAAACAGTAGCAGCATGCAAGCCAGACATGTAATAAATTTTATTACAAGACAGAGTCATCTAGCCTGGCAGAGCAGTTCAAACTATCTCCTATTTTGCTTGCCGAAATCAGCTTTTTGCAGTACTCTACATGTTCAGATGAGATTCGCTGGAGACTGTCAAGAGAGGTATCAATGTCCACCACCTTCACTTATCACTCCTCACAAAACAGTTTGGCAAAGTAAAAAAACGTGCTTGGAATCAAAGAAGCAATGCCCATTGCAGTTAGTCGAAGATGAACATGTTTTGTTTTGTCTTTTGTTTTTTTCACACTGCCCTTCTTGATACCAAGGCACATCAAATGCCTTTCATCCCCTTCTCTCAGCTAAAACACCCCAGCACAAATATATCCTTCATGTTCCATGAAGAAATGGTCATTGGCTGTACTTGCTACTAGAACAGTGTTTGCAATGCCTTTTCTATGAATCTCTTCTAATTGATTGATTAGCTCCTCCTTAATTGCCAGGACAGCCCTTGAATTTGCTGACCCTATGCCCTTATACAGGCTTTCACAGCAAACCTCTTGAATTTGCTCTCCCTCCACCGTTTACACAGTAAACCCCAAAGTGCTTCCTCGTCCTTCCATCCTATAGCTACACTACTGCTCTCCTGTTCTCTATAACTACCAACTTTTCTAAAACTAACAGATTCCAATAATTTTTCTCATAAGTAAGACTCACCACCTGTTGTTGGTGATGACCTGATGACAGTCCTTGTCAGTACTCCCCACTTAAAAAGTCTGCTAATCTAGTTCTTGAAATGTTTGTCACAAAACATGCAGCTAGCTTCCAGTAACCAGATCCCTTTCTATTAGTTTTGCCTCGGTTGACAGTCAAGTCCCAAAGTTTGTGGTCAGCATAGCCAACTAACTGGCATTATGGACAATTTATATTGCAATTATCAGTAAGTCAAATGAAAATTTAAATACAATATAGATCACCTGCTACAGTTTGTCCAAATCCAGAAATGCATTAGGGAAATTCAGGTGATACCCAGGTGACAACTGGAACTGTTGAAGCAAGTTTGAGTGGATTCTGCACTTTCCTAACAGCTACTTCAACATATATGAGCGAAATACCATTCCAATAGCTAGGAAACACTGATAAACAGGAGTTTCAAAGAAATGTCTTTCAGCATCTAAAGAAATCCCCCAGTCAGTAAACAGCCCTTAATGAAAACATGCAATGACCTTCACTGCTATTCATATCCAGGACCATCAACTTAAACAGGACTTGGAAAAGTGTACTTGCCTCCAGATCAAGACCATTCTGAAACAGAACTGCAATGCTATTCAATCAGGACTAACTGAAGATAGCATAAACCTTTATAGCTGGCAGAGGGCAAATAAGCGCATCTCTGAGATCCTTGTATTAATGAGAACTACCACATCTAGACAAAGTGACCCAAGATATGTAACACAACAACAGTAACAAGAAACACTAAAGGTCATGAAACCGGTCAGGTTGCTAGTGCTGTGTATAAAGAAAAATGAAACAAAATCATGTAATAGCACCTACCTTCAGTGATATCTTCCTCTATGGTACCTTTCACTTGAGAAAAACACCACTGGATCTCCCCACCATTACCTACAAAAGACAAAGATGTATGTTATGTTTATAGGTTACATACTGACATTGTATATCGTTGTATATCACATGCTTGCATAGGCCAGACAGAATTTGTTGAGGCAGATGTTCTATGGCTGGATGGATATCCTTCTTGTGATCAGTTCTCACTTGCTTCCAAGTAAAGTGATATTTTCCCTGCAGCTGGACAGGTTTTCATTTGATGTAAGATTAGAAATGAAGGACACTGCCTGAATGCTGGTGACCCTTGCATACAACACTCACAAGATATCAAGTCACACACACACAAACACACAAAGGGCTTCTTTTAGTTTGTCAATCAAATCCATTTACATTACTTTGGTTACCCCAGAGGTATAGTAGAAGACACTTGCCAAAGGTGGCACACAGTAGGACTGAACCAAGTGGTTGGGAACTGAGCTTCTTAACCACACAGACATGCCTCAGCACACACACACAGATGAGTGAGTGTATGTGTATAGGTTACAGACAAATATATGCATACATGTATGTATAGATCTATGTAGGTTTGCACAGACAAATAATGAATATTATACCGTGAGCATCCCAGATTTTAAAATAAATGCATTGTATCATTGCAGTCAAGAAGGGCATTCAGACATAAAACAGCCTCAAAGGAAAAACTGATGTAAAATCGATGATATATATGTGTGCATATATATATATATATATATATATATATATATATATATATATATATATACACACACACACACAAATAGACATGTATGCATAGCTGTTCATACATAGCTATACAAATACACACAAACATGCATGCAGACATACACACGCGTGCGCTTATATGCGTACACATGCACCAAGTTATATAAACACACACATATATATATACATACGATTGTCTATGTGTGTGTGTGTGTGTATGAATGGATTTTTACATGTGTGTATACACACATACATACACACTCTTACATCAGATGTAAAACTTTGCTTACATACTTGCAGACACGGATATTTTCGCATATTATACATGCTTACACTCAGATATGCAGAGATATATGCATTGATGTACCACCATATACACATATATACGTACATCGATGTAAAGGTGTGTATGTCTAGAGAGACAACACATCGATGTAAAGCTATACATCGATATACACAGGTATAAAGCTATATATATAGCTTTCCATATATATATGTGTATAAACCTTTAGGTCTATATATACATACACAAATATAAAGATATACATATATGTGCATACATACACACACAAACATACAGCTATACAGATTATGAATATACACAGATGTAAAACCGTACACACACACACATAGAAAAAGATGTATAGCTATATATATTATATATATACATGCATAGCTATAGAGTTACACATATATACACAGGTGTGAGTGTATATATACACAGGTGTGTGTGTACATATACACATACACAAACAGTATAACTATACACATACATTGTCAGATGCAAAGCTACACACACACACACACACACATACAGACATGTGTGTGTGTACTTTAATGTATATGCATATACGACATGTATGTATATATTAATATAGACATATCCATTTATGTTTCATATGCATACATCGATATATGTATATACATACATGAAATGTACATCGATATCCTTATGCTCATGCGTCAAGAGATAGACAGAGAGAACAGAGAGACGAAGAGAAAGAAGAAATGAGAAGAGGCGAACATCGCGTAAAGAGCCTAATGAATGTTACAAGTTAGCTTCCTTACCCGCCATCGTAAACGGAGAAATAATTGTACTATCCAACAGTAGGAGAAGGGAAGTGGCTGTGGTTAGTAAAATAATGTAGGAACCGTAAATGGCAGACCTACGATGGTAAAGGAATAACTATTACCCCTACCATCGACATTTCAAAATGGCGCACTCAGGCCAGAAGTGGAATCATGTGACGTCATTTGATACGGATTGCTGGGAAATAAAATCAAATCAAATCCAGAAACCATGTCGTTGCTTTCTCTTTTGTAATGAAAGAGGAAAGGACAAAAAAAAAACTTGGTTTCATGCAGCCTTATTATTATTTTTGGGGTCTTTCTTAAATAGTTTTAAGTTAGTGCCGACGTTTAATTTTAATGCAAGCTCTATTAAACAAGAGCTAATAAGGAATAATTGCTTGCTGATGGGGGGAGAAGGAAAAAAGCAAATATAGAATATTAATGTCAGATATAATACTGCTTTTCTTTCGTAGCACAAGGTTTATTATTATTTTTTCCCCTTCACCCCTGTGCTACGCTTCACAGGTTGGCTTAGCAACGATATATATATATAAATATATTATATACTTATTTTAGAAAGAGAACCTGGTTAGATCTCTTCCAACCACTTGAAGTTTTTCAAATTTTCACCCGCTTGTTTTAAATGCCTGTAACTTGATTTCTAAGGCGGAAAATGAATGCGATTTTCGACATCAGCATACAAAACTACATCATAATTACAATTTTTGAAAATAATATAGTAGTTGAAAGAAATTTAACAAGATCCATGAAAGAAAATTAAAAACGTTAAACTACTGCTACTTTCCGATCTTAAAT
>NC_069002.1:4888925-4890850 GCF_001194135.2 Octopus bimaculoides | reverse complement strand
GAATAGAGAGAGAGAAATAATGTAAATGGAAAAAGAGTTTTAAAGGATTTTCGTTCAATAAATTTTTCATAGTATATGTTTTTTAAACTTTGACAACATTTAAACCCGTTGCGTATTTCGATCGATCAGTTTAGTTTAGAATACGGATTTAAAACTACTGTAAGTCTTACACAGGGTTTATTTGATGGCTGGAATGACATTTAAAAAAAAAAAAAAGTTAAAAAGTCGATGATATTTGCAAGAGTTTTAATTTTAAGCGCGCAACTTGCTGACCAAGGGAGCGGTGATTGTCCGAGTTTAAGAGGTTTAGAAGCGGTTAAAGGGAGACAATTAAAGTCACGCACCATGTAAGAGTGACGTTAAGGTTTATAATTAACCACTGTCACAAATAACATAAGTTAACGAGGAGAACAATTGTGATGATAAAAAATAAAGAGATAAACAAAAGAACATTGATAGACCAATGAACAAAGAGGTCGTTGATAGTGAGGAGAGAATGTGAAATTTAAGGAAAGGAACACTCCCTACCATTTTCTGCAGTTTTCATCTGGTTGTTACGTGTAGAGGACCTCAGACGGTAGTCCCATATCATTATTAATTAGTGGTTTACAAATGTTAAATGTGTGCGACGATTGACACTTCTACAACTGTAAACTCGAGGATTTTCTGATTAATAAACAAAGAGGCGATAAACGCTCCTTTAATAAAAAAATGTCATTGAACAGGAAGTGAAATGAAGCGGACGTTGAAGGGAGCGTTCGTTATGTGTAAGGGAGGTAAACGAGACATGAACGACAGACTTCGATGCATTAATTTCTATGCTTTTACTTAAAACACGGCTCGAACAAACATAAGAGAATATATAAAATGTATGTCTGTGTTACTGAAACTCAATAAATGAAATACTTCTTATAAAACTAATAATTAACGTCGTTAACTGGTTTAAAATGTTGTGTAAAAATTAACACCGTCTTCCACATTGTCTTTCTCTGTCTTTGGTAGTCACGTGTTGTAATAAGGGAGCAGACGTTGTTTAGGAAATTATTTCCATTGTCTTGTCACATTGAAAGAGTTCCATTGTTTCTTTTTTGTTTTTATTGTTTTGTGTTCGACTTTTTCCGTTTATGTTAAGCGATTTTTTTCTTTGTGTTTTGTAAATAAGAATAAAACTGAAATATAATAATGGCTGTTTGCTCTGAAAGTAACATTGTATTTCGAAACGTATCTTATGTCTTTTACATGTTTCAGGTATTGGATTGCGGCCATGCTGGGGCATCGCCTTGAAGCATTTGTCGAACAAATCGACCACAAACTTATTTCTTTTTAAGGCTGGTACTTATTCTTGTTGCCGAGCCGCTAAGTTACAGGATATAAACAAACCAACACCGAGACGTAAACAAAGACACACACACACTTTCCGTCAACCAAACCTACTCACAAGGATTTGGTCGGCCCGAGAAGAAGGCACTTGCCCAAAAAACATACTCTGGAACTGAACCCGGAACCATGTAGTTCGAAATCAAACTTCTTGACCACACAGCTAGCCTACGTCTAAAATTATTGATGAAACATATTGATTTCAAATTTTAGCACAACGCCAGCAATTTCGGGGGAGGAGTAAGTCGATTACATCGACCCCAATGCATATTGACCCCGAAAGGATGAACGGTAAAGTCGACTTCGGCGAAATTTGAACTCAGAACACGAAGACAGACGAAATACCGCTAAGCATTTCGCCCGGCATGATAACAATTCTGCCACATCGCCGTCTTAATGCTAAAATATATTAATGGTAAATTTTAGACGAAGTAATAATGTGTTTTAAAACATATACAAAAACATGAGAAATAGGTGATTCGGATTTTAATTACAAATGATGCTAAGACATTTTATGTACAAATTTGGGGGAACGAAAAATGAAGAGA
>NC_069002.1:4882594-4888161 GCF_001194135.2 Octopus bimaculoides | reverse complement strand
GAAACAAGTAAAAGGATAAAAGATGCTGGCCGTGCCATTTTTTTTTTCTTTTTACATTTGAGCTGTCATAATGTAGAAGTTGTGTGCATAATTACAACATTAATTAGCAAGTGTATTATTAATAAATGATTAAAAAAAATTTTTTTTCGACTGGAATTCTAATTATCCGAAAAGAACATAATTTACCAAAGTAAATAGTGATTGTTTTTATTTGTTTTATTACTTTAATCAACATAGAATTTAAATTAAATAGGGCATTTTTTCTTGTGATTTTATTTTTAACGAAAATAATGTTTTTTCCCCTGTGACTTGTAAGTTCAAAATTATTTCATCGATCCTGGAGCGAAAATTAGTGTCGACTTTGGCGAGGTTTGAACTGAAAACGTAAATGCACTGCTTTTAATGTATATTCGATATTGACAAATAAGAGAATATATTTTACGAAATATACCGAGGTATAAGACTAATTGTGATCCTATTATTAAGAAAAATAACAGTTACAAGGCACAAACAATCAGGCTTAAACATCATATTTCACCATGAGTGATTGCGGAAAAAAATGAGTCATTTTCGGTTGAATTCGAACTCAGGTGGAAGAAGGAGACAAAACTAACTGGCAAGACTTCTTACTGGTTCAGCCACCGATGAAATTAATTCGCTGATACATAAATTTACTGTGTCACATTAACCAAATTTTTTATAGCGTGAAAGAAATTGGAATTATCTTATTGACGTGTTTTGTTTTTGTTTTTGCTGGTGTTTTTTCCTTTCTTGGAGAACAGGACAAGAATAAGGGGAGAAAATGCCGCAACCGTAAACAATTGTTAAAATAATTAAACAATATTTTCAGTCATTAATTAAGCAATACCTGATATGTATAATGGACATCACACGTATGAAGAAGAAATTTAGCGTTTTATTTAGTATCTGAAGTAAAAACTATGAAACATAAATAATATTAAATCAATTATTTATTGAACTTTCTCCTGTTTTTTTGTTTTTTTTGTTTTGTTTTTTTCTGCAGAGATGGGATTATATCTTTTCGTATTTCACATTTTCTATATTGTGAAAATGTGATAAATCTCAATTTCCTTTTTTTAAAATTTTTTACACGGTGACGCTCCAGCCGAATGGCTGAAGCGAATAAAAGAATATATACATATATATCAGCAACAATAAATATTTAACGTCCATTTTCCATGCTGGCACGGGTTAGACGAATTGAGAGGATCTGGTGAGTTGCGAGGACCATGCCGAGTTCCAGTGTCAGCTTTGATATGGTTTCTTCAGCTGGGTGCTCTTGTAAATGCCAACCAATTTACAGAGTGTACTGGGTGCTTTTTCCATGCCACCAGCATTAGTGAAGTGGCCAACTAACTTGCAAAGCAAGGAAAGAAAAGAACTTGAAGAAGGAAAAGGGGGAAAGAAGAAAAAAAACAAAAGAAAACACTTCCTGAACCGAATGGGAAGGGTTTCTTATTTGAGAGGGGGTTAAAGGGTAAAGACCCCCTTCGGTCATGAATGACCATGGGATTGCACCTAGAAAGTTACTCCCCTAGCACAAGTTCGAGCAAGATTGTTTCTCGAAGGGCAGAGAGAGAGCAGAGGAGGGGGCAGGGGCAGGGGCCCACATGTACAAGCATAACCAAGGTAGTTTTTGGATATCCTTTCTGCTGTGATTGATGGGCCTTCTTGAGTACAACAAATTGCCAATTATCTCAGCCCTTTGTCATTTCCCCTTTCGCTACTTTGTCCCATGTCTTTCACAAGTTCCACCCACTTTCAGCAATCAGCACTTTTTTTATGCAGCTGTCCTCATCCATACACATCAAGTCACCAAACCAGTGCAGTATTTTCTCTTGCACACATCATCTGATACGTCTTATGCCTAATTTTTCTCTCAGTGCATCAGCTCTTAGTCATACATGCACACTAGTATTGCACATACCAGCTTACTTTCATTTTAATCTTCACATGTCCTCAGCATTTAGGGCCCATGTATTACTACCATGATGCATTACTGTCTATACACAAGCATCATACAATCATCTTTTTATGTGGAGAGAGACTGTTTGTTGTCAACAGAGGTAAAACCTCTCTGAATTTTCTCCATTCTATTGCCATCTTATTCTAGCAACTACACTTTCAGAACATTCTCCTCCACTAGGAGGAGAACAACTCTATCTTTCCAATCACAGAAGATATACTCAGCTAGATTAACCCTTTAGCATTCAGATTACTCTATCACATGTAATGCTTATTTATTGATATTGGTTTGAATTAATCTCTCATTATCTCATAGTGTCAAGATTTCAATGAAGGGATTGTTTATTTTTAGAATGACATTGTAAAGTAGGTGAGAGAGGCCAGATATGGTGAATTTGAACAGAAAACATGTAGAACATTTCGGCTGAATATTGTCAGCTTAAATGCTAAAGAGTATATATATATATATATATATAACTTGGAAGAGGATGCATGGCATTCAATCATATATATATATATATATATATATATATAGGGATAGATAGGTAGATAGAGAGATAGTCAGACAGATAGATAGACAGAAGGATGGATGGACAGACAGACAGATGGATAGATAGATAGAGCAAGAGAAAGAAGAGAGAGAGGACCTCCCAAAGAAATAGTGTAACATAAGAGAAGAGAAACAGTGTAGTAGAAGAATGAGAGAGAGAGAGAGAGATAGAGTGAGGATGAGAGAAAGTAAACTATGAAAATAAGGTGATAAAAGAGAAAAGGAGATGTGAGAGAAAAATGAATGAGAAAGAGAGAGAGGGGGAATGAGGAGGCGAGAGAGGGGGGATTGCAGGAAAGAAAGGATAGAGAAAATGAATATAAAGAAAAGAAGCAATAATTTTAATCCTTTACTAGCCTTAATCTTCTTTAAGATGCTCTTATAATGTTCTCTTTCATCAACAGTGAATCGTCAGCCAATAATAGAGCCAGTATGTGGTTGCCTAAACCGCTAGAAATAGCAACCAAATCCACCTCAAATCACGCTGTCACCTTAAAAATGTACAATACTTACACTGAATGAGATTCCAGTTTGTCACAGGGTTAATTGCTCAGTCTGGGAATTGAAATCATGACCTTTGATTATGAGTCAATCACCCTAACCATTCAGCCACTTTCTTTCATGCAATAATAGAAATACAATAATAAACACACAATAATGGTGTCTCTACATGGTCACACAGCTTGCTAGAAATAGCAGTCAAATCTTACTCAAATCATAACATTACGATCTTAAAAATGGATGTATTGGGATCATGTTCATGCAGTCCAGAGTTCCTTGGACATGGAACAAAGACAGGATGGCCACAACTGGAACACCTTTAATCATAAGTTTGCTGACCTTGGGTTAAACAATAACAACATCATCATCGTTTAACATCTGCCTTCTATGCTAGCATGGTTGGGATTGGAAACCAACAAAAGAGTTGCTACATGGTCACTTGACCTGCCAAAAACAGCAGTCAAATGTACCTCAAATCACGCACTATTGCCTTAAAAAGGGAAGGACGCACTGGATAATGTGATTCTAAATACACTTTGTCTGCCAAAAATAAAAAGATCAGATGGTCCTGGCTGGAATGTCTTTTGATTATACATCTGTTCAGTCAAGGCCAACTTGGGAACTAAACAAAACATGTTTTAAGTTTCTAAGGATTTCCATTGTTTCGGTACCATATTGTCTTTAAAACAATCAACCCAGTCTCTAATCTCTTGCTAATTTAAAGAATGTTTCACATGCTTCTGACAAAATAGCTACGGCTCAAAGAAGCTTATAATCCTTATTCTTTCTTAATCAGCAGATTCTTTTGTGTCAGTCATTTGACTGCGGCCATGCTGGAGCACCACTTTAAAGGGTTTTAGTCAAAGAAATCAGTCCCAGGACTTATTCTTTGTAAGTCTAGTACTTATTTGTCTCTTTTGCCAAACCACTAAGTTACGGGGACATAAACACGCCATCATCGGTTGTCAAGCAATGGCAGGGAGAACAAACACAGACACACACATACACCAGGCTTCTTTCAGTTTCCATCTACCAAATCCACTCCATTATTCTTCTGTTGTTCAATACAATCAGTTATTTCCTATTCCCTCTAACTCTAGCATCATGTGTCATCCTTCATTCACTACAACTACCCTTCAACCCTATTTAATATATACAGGGGAATGGGGAATTCAAGGAATCTTTTATTCTGAATATTCAGATTGAGACACAAATATTTGGGTTCTTCTAGCTAGGTTAAATGGAATTTTGGATTGTGTTTTGGGTGGCATGAAGAAAATAGTAGGTGCTGTGTAGAGTCTGTTGGTTTGTAGCAGATATTGGTTTCTATGTCCAAGTCATTCTCCATCTCTTACTTGTCCCATACACTCCTGCAACTTCCATCCATCCACACTTTTGGTCCCTCTGCCCCACTCATTTCATTCTACTCACCTTGTTCCTTGGAATCCAGGTAATAAAGTCACAGGAAAAAAAAGTCACACAGGTTTTGTCTGGGGGGGAATTTTGTCTGAGGGTTTTTTGCCTAGGAGTGTTTTGTCCAGATCCCATAAATTAATTGTGACTTTTTTTCCTGTGACTTTATTACCAGTCACTGTTCCTTGAAGGTTCACTCAAACCCTCACCACTGCTATTTTTCTCACTGCTCTGGCCACTTCTCATACTGTTACCCTTCATTTCCTAGCTTTATAGTTGCCTTTGCCCTCATTCCTTAGATTCATAGTCTTGTCATCCTCACAAGGACTGGACGGACGGGGATACACACACACACACACAATGATCTAGTACATGCTGTAAAGTGGTTGTGATTTGGAAGGGCACTGAAACCATATCAAAGCAGACACTGGAGCCCCTGGGCCCATCAGATCTTGTCAAACCGTTTAACTTGTGCCAGCTTGGGGCATAAACGCTAAATGATGGCGATGATGATGATATGTATGTGTTGTATACACACACACACATGTTGTGTTTCTTGATTCTCAAATAAAAACTTAGGAGAGTTTCGGGTTTTTAGCCTTTTCCTCAGACGCTTAACTACAGATATTTCATTCTCTCATTCTCTGTTTTGTCTATATATTGAAATTTGTAATCGTGGTCGAAATAAAAGAAGTAAATTTTAAAAAAATATCCAATTTTTAAAATGGTAAGATGGGATTTGAGAGAGATTTGTTGGTTGTTATATTCAGCAGGGTGGATGACAACGCAGAAACTGCCTTATTTAATTCGGCGTGAGTCAGGAAATTTGTAAAAGAAAAGATTTCTTCAATCTGTAAAGCAACAAAAAACGGTGATAAGCAGTTATATGTCCCTTGTATTGTGTTCTTGTTTTCAAGGTAATCCTCAACCGACACTCCCTAAGCAAACGAAGAGAGGTAGCGGGGGTTAAAGCTAACCACAACCCAGGAGTAAGGGTCATATTGTGGAAGGGAAGTGTTACGTAAACTTTCACTCGCAGAAAAGTAACCAGTAGTTATGTCCCTTGTGTAATTTTCTCGAATTTCTAAGCATGTGCCCCAGGGAGTGGATTATAAAT
>NC_069002.1:4875053-4880084 GCF_001194135.2 Octopus bimaculoides | reverse complement strand
TATATATATATATATATATATATATATATATATATAAACATGCGTAAATATATATATATGATATACACATAACATACAGGTTTAGTTTGTTCATTTTAGATAAAAATCTAAAAAATGTGTTTAAAAATGTCACCCCCTCCTGATATTACCCACCCCTTCATATCCGAATGTTATATATATATATATATGCACATATACACATATATATTTCTCTCCACCCCCAACCGTTTTCACTCCTTGTTCAATAATCTTACCCCCTCCCTTAACATTTCGCGCTCTTCCGTAGTTACTGTTCAAACAACACAGACACAAGGCTACTACATGTACATATATATATATGTATATATATATGATGATGATGATTTCTTTTTGCGAGAGAAAGTTGGGGTTATAGTAGAAATCCAGCCTGGTTGGTACACGACAGGTACTTTATTCTATCGAACACAAAATTCTCCCAACATTTCGCGCTCAGCTTAGCTATAACATTAATCCCACATATATAAGCACAAAATACTAGTATTTATTTGTGGGGAGGGTATTGATGAATTTATGGAACTAGTTAAACAAAAAATATATATAATATACTAATATACTATACTATCGGAAGGATGTTACACGAAGTTGATTCGCACGGGATTGAGATAAAAGACTAAGAATTTTGAGGGGAGGGGTTTATTGAATACCATCGACCTTAGTAACTTGGTGGTACTTTATCTAAAATTACCCTTTATTTTTATCGACTCCGGAGGGGTGATGGATAGGCGAAGTAGAGACCTCAACGAGATACGAACTCTGGGTGCAAAGAGCCGGACAAAATACGGCGTGCTCAAATGAGTCAGCCAATCCATATAATAATAATAATTCCAAATTTTGGCACAAGGCCAGGAATCTTGGGGGGAGGAGGCTGGGATAAGTCGTTCACATTGATTCCAATACTTGACGGGTTCTTTATTTTTTCGACTCCGAAAAGATGAAAGGCACATTTAGCCTCGGTGGAATTTGAACTCGGAACGTGAAAAGCCGGAAGAACTTGTCTAAGCATTTTTGTTCGGCACGGTAACAACTATGTCAGCGCACCACCTTGATGATGATGATGATAATTATTATTATTATTATTATTATTATTATTATTATTATTATTAAAAAAAGGTTTCGCGATTTTTTTTTCTATTATTAAAGAAATACACCGCCAAAAAAAAAAATGTTTTAATGATAAATAAGAATTAATTGAAATTACGCTGTATCATACACCTTGACACCCGACGGAAATAAAAATTTCGGAAACAAAATCCACCCTGCCCGAAGTTTCTTTCGGTGAGTAAAATTCGACATGAAAACATGGTAGATGCTTGTTTGATGTTTGTTGCTGCTGCGTGGAATGTCTGTGCGAGGAATTGTGTATCTTTGTGGAGTTTCATCAAGACAGCAAAATAGATGTATGTGTGTATATATACAGACACACATACACACTCATTCACACAAATACATGCATACATAGTCGTGCGCGTGTAAGTCCTCCGTCATCTTCCGTGTTTTAAATCTGCTGTCCCGACAAGAAAAGAGAATTTATCTCGCTGTTTGCTATGCAAATACATATATATATACATATACATACATAGCCACAATCTGGTTTGTTGGTTTGTCATTGTATACAAAATACAACGAAATGTGATGATTATAATATATCGATATACACATGTGTATGTAGTCGTCTCTCTCTCTCTATCTATCTACCTAGATAGATAGGTAGATAGATGCTTGTTTGTTTATATATAAGAAAAGATGCATGTATCTATTTTCATGTATAGAGTGATAGAAGGCTAATACACTCGCGATATATATATATATATATATATATATATATATATATATATATATATATATATATATATATATATGTAAAAGTAGGCTTGATGTGTATATTTACATGGAATGTATATACACGTACATGCACGAATAAATCCGGAGATGGAGTTATTACCCGTTCAAAGGAAACACGCATACAGTCGCATCTACACATCCGCGCTAATTGTCTGTGGCCCTTAATTATTTTGTTTTCAGTTAATGCGGAATGAGGGGCGGGGAAGGAAAACATGGAGGATGATCGTGTTTATTTTCGTCCCCCCTCTCCCTTCTTCACTTTCCCTTTCCTTAATATCCCTTTTGGAGGGGGGGGTTGCTGGAATTTCCCCTTAATTTGTCGCAGATCTAGGAAGCAATAATGATAGTAGTAGTAGTTGTGGTGTTGGTGATAGTTGTGTTGATGTTGAATGTAGTAGTAGTAGTGGTGGTAATTATTGTAGTGGTTGTAGTAGTAGTGGTGGTAATTATTGTAGTGGTTGTAGTAGTAGTGGTGGTAATTATTGTAGTGGTTGTAGTAGTAGTAGTGGTGGTAATTATTGTAGTAGTGGTGGTAATTATTGTAGTGGTTGTAGTAGTAGTAGTGGTGGTAATTATTGTAGTGGTTGTAGTAGTAGTAGTAGTAGTGGTAATTATTGTAGTGGTTGTAGTAGTAGTAGAAATGACGATTATGGTAGTAGTGCTGATGTTTGCGGTGGTGGTGATAGTAGCGATAGCGATGATGATGGTGATATTGTTTAGTTTCTTTTGGAACAAGAACATTGTTTCTCTGTTTAACCCTTGGTCAGTACTGCTCCAAGCAGACTTGAGATCAACTGTGTTCTAGCTATGACCATTCCACTTTATGATTTTTTTAAATCAAACACAATATATCTTGGACTACATTAATGTTTTCAGGCGAATGTAAAGAATACGGTGTTTAGGGTTAGGGGTACGCTGAAAACGAGTGGTGTGCGTATTCTTTAGCCCCGCCATGCTTCCACCCTCCTTTTATTTTTTTTTAAGACGGTAGGGTGTGATTTGAGGGATACATTTATCAGCTATTTCTAACATTTCGATCGAATACCTAGAGGTTGGTATGTCTTCCGGACTTGAATGACTCGCTCCATTCTGTTTCAATAATAATAATAATAAGCTTTTTTATTATAAACAAAAACCCCGAAATTTTGTGGGAAAGGGGACCAGTCAATAAAATCGTTCTCCTGCCTCCCCCCGTTCTCAACTGGTACTCACTTTATCAACCCTGAAAGGATCAGAGGCAAAGTTGACCCCGGCGGCATTTGAACTCAGAACGTAAAGAGCAGGAGGAAATGTTGCCAAGCAATTTGCCTAGCGTGCTAACGATTCTACTTGCCCGTTTTAATTGATATTAGCCCTTGTGGCCAATAAAACGAATTAATTATTATTATTATTATTATTAATAATAATAATTTCAAAATTTGCTACAAGGACAGCAGTTTTGGGGGAGGGAATATGTCGATTGCACTGGTACTTAATTTTTCAAAGGTATCCCGGATAATAAACCATCCCGTTTTTCCTCCCCGGTGTGCCGATAACCCAGAACCTCTCTAGACGATGAGAGTGTGATTTAAAGGA
Organism: Octopus bimaculoides; assembly: GCF_001194135.2. Taxonomy (NCBI): domain Eukaryota; kingdom Metazoa; phylum Mollusca; class Cephalopoda; order Octopoda; family Octopodidae; genus Octopus; species Octopus bimaculoides. Next base: position 4,876,628 of record NC_069002.1, on the reverse strand, counting down.
GGCTTGGCGGCCTGACCGTATAAAAAATGGAGGTCGGGACCAGGTTGTCAAAAAAACTTCACTCTGTGCTATTTAGCCATCATAATTAAGATTATGAAGCATTGAGCAACTGTCGATTGTGTCGAAGGTTCACAATGAATATTAGACATCTTAAAAGTCCGCATGTGGTCTTGACTTCCTAGTTTGTTAGCTTGCTCACCACCCTCTCTCTCTCCATTTCTCTGTTTGGAGTGTGTGTGTGTATATATTTATATGTGTGTGTGTGTGTGAACACACACTGTACACCACGTGTTGAGTGCTATCTTCGTCGTTTGCAAACTGACAGTTGGCCAGTTTGACTTGTCTTTTTCTCTCCTCCCTCTACACCGGTGTTCTGCAACATCTTTTTTCACTTGCGGTACACTTATATTCTTTTTAAAATTCGGCGGCACACCTGAACTAACAATATAACTAAAAGTATAGGAGGAAAAAAAAATCATATTCAGGTTACACTGCGGCACACCTAGTATCTTCTGGTAGTACACCAGTGTGCCGCGGCATACTGGTTGCGGAGCACTGCTCTACACAGATAAGCACGTGTTTCAGAATCATTTCAGCGATCGTGTTTCGATCTCCCGATTGCCCCAGGTTCTCTTCACACCACCGTTTGCATTGATAATGCCCGCCACTCTATCCGGCCCCTTTTTTCTCTGGCCTTGTTAAATGTAAAGCAAACACAAACACAGTCGCGTGCAGTGAAGTAATCGATGTGGGAATTCTCGGCACACACCTTCTTTCGTCAAATAAACGAGAAGGGAACCACTACTACGTGGTAACTCGACTTGCTAGAAATAACTGTCAAATTGCAACTACTGTTCTTAAAAGGAAAGATACATTGGATTATATATATATATATATATATATATATATATCCTCATCATCACCATTTAGCGTCCGTTTTCCATGCTGACAGGGTTCCCATATCCCAAATCCACTGACAAAGTTTTGGTTGACCAAGGTGCCACGCAGAGGGACTGAACCTGGAAACGTGATCAGGAAGCAAACTTCTCGTCAGACAGCCATGCTTCCGCCTAAATAGTACGCCCAAAATATATCTTTGTGGACTTGACCCTCAACAATAGGTATTCCTTAGACTTTCACCTTTTCTAGTATGACATCTAAACAGATATAAACTTATAAGCATTATTTCATTTGTTGTTTATTCTTTGTTGATCATAGGTCTGTTCTAATTGAACAGATTTATGATCATCCCATCTTTTATTCAGATATAGTGTATCTAGAACCACATCCAATGTGTCGTTCCATTTTTTAAGATTGTAAGGTGAGGAGAATAGGAGGGGAATTTGCTCAAATCTCTACATTATGCTTGTCATGTGAATTAATCAGAAATTCTCTCCTTTTCTCTTTTTTTTTTGTGTTTTAACCCTTTAGCGTTTAAACTGGCCATAGCTGTCCCATATATCCTACCTGTTTTATGTTCAAACCAGCCAGATCCAGCCTCTCACACCTATCCTACAATGTCATTTAATATGTATGTGTGTATATGTATGTATATATATATATATATATATATAT
>NC_069002.1:4874064-4874750 GCF_001194135.2 Octopus bimaculoides | reverse complement strand
TATATATATATATATATATATATATATATATATGATGGGCTTCCTTCAGTTTCTGGCTACTAAATCCACTCACAAGGCTTTGGTCAGCCTGGGGCTGAACACAGGCATGTTGTTGAGAAACAAACTCCTCATGACACAGCAACACCTGTGCATACTGCTTTGAAAAGTCCTGTTTAACTTGAAAAAGCAGATGTAAAAGCAATGATAAACAAGGAAGTATGTATGTATGTATGTACATTGGGGAAATTAAAGCTTCGAGCAGGATGTATAATTGTCTTATGCCCTGACACTTGCCACCATCTATGTCTCTCTCTCTCTCTCTCTCTTGTCTTTTACTCAACCATCCCATTTATATTCTGATCCCCCATCCCTTGTGAGTATGCCCTGCACTTGGCCACAGTCTCTATCCTACTGTCTCTCTCTCTCTATCTCTCTCTCTCTCTCTCTCTCTCTCTCCTGCACTTCCTTTGCAGCAGTGCACCTGTTTCTGGCTTCATTCCTAATCTTTCTCTCTCTGGCCGGGTGACCTTGTGCCTCTTCCACAGCAAGACACCTGTTTCTGTCTCTCTGCCTCACTATAACCTTTCATCATCTAACATAAGAGCACCTCCTCCAATGCCCCTCCCCTCTCAAAAGAGTTTTCTTTTTGTCTTGTAAGTACTTGGTGACTATCAATGCAGGTGTCA
>NC_069002.1:4871836-4873028 GCF_001194135.2 Octopus bimaculoides | reverse complement strand
AAAAAAAGAAATTTTTATATCTTAATACTGTCTCGTTTCTTATACATTCTGACACTAGCGCAATTTATTGTCTTATTGTGTGAGCTGACTTTAGAATTTATTTTCAAACTAGCATGGTCTCAATGGAGAATCATACAAATTTCAGCAAACATTCTTTGAATAAGGCATGGCTGTGTGGTAAAAAGTTTGCTTCCCAATCACCTGGTTCTAGGTTCACTCCCACTGCATAACACCTTGAGCAAGTGTCTTCTATCTTAGCCTTGGGCCAACCAAAACCTTGTGAGTGTATCTGATTGACAGAAACTGAAAGAAGCCCATTGTGTACATGTGTGTGTCTTTCCTCCCACTACTTGACATTGGTGGTGGTTTGTTTATGTCCTCGTAATTTAGCATTTTCGCAAAAGAGACCGACTGAATAAGCACCAGGCCTAAAGAATAAGTACTGGTGGGCAGTCAATTTGTTTGACTAAGCCCTTCACGAAGGAACCCCAAGTGAATGACACTGCTTGTATCACAGTGACACTCATTAATAACTATCATATGGTGTCTAGAGAAGGTGACGCAAACATATACATACATATATATATATCTAAATTAATGTATGCAGTATAAAGGTAAGAGCTACTTGTAGTCTTTGCTATGAAGACACGTGTCTAGGCAGGTTTTTTATAGCACACCTTGTGTCTCCAAGCGATCTTTGGGCTCTTGGCAACACATTGTCACTGTTTAATGTTCACCTTCCATGTTGGCATGGGTTGGATGGTTTGACAGGAGCCGGCCTGGTAGAAGACTACAGAAAGCTTCTGTGGCTGTTTTGGCATGGTTTTTATGGCTGGATGCACCAGGCCTAAAAAATAAGTACAAGGCATTATAAAAACCTACGTAGACACATGTCTTCACAGCAAGAAATTATAAGTAAGTGTTATCTTTATATTGTGTGCATAAATGATATCGCCTCACTGGATATTCTCGTGTTTCAGTCATTTGACTGTAGCCATGATGGAACACCGCCTTTAGTCGAAGAAATCGACCCCAGGTCTTATTCTTTGTAAGCTTAGTACTTATTCTATCGGTCTCTTTTGCCGAACCGCTAAGTTACGGAGACATAAACACACCAACATTGGTTGTCAAGCGATGGTGGGGGGACAAACACAGACACACAAATACATACATACATATATATATGTATATA
>NC_069002.1:4870031-4871735 GCF_001194135.2 Octopus bimaculoides | reverse complement strand
ATATATATATATATATATATATAATACAAATAATATGTGAGTATATGCATATATACGTACATGTAATGTACATACCTACATCTACATGTATAGATGCATATCTGGGTACAGGACATCACAAAAAAACGTGGACAAAATGATAAACAGAGCACAGAAAACACACAGGCCACCTAGAGAACATTTCCTTCATTAGCTGCCACCATTCTAAAACTAAGTGTTTCGAACAGTGCCATTCAGAAAAATCCCACATGTCACCCACACACAAAACAACCCACTTCATTGTAATCCACATGCATAATGTGTAGGTGATTTGAAGATCACATTAGCATTATCAGTATAACAATAACCTTAACTGTTCTTAGTGTTATACATATGACAACTATGTCTAAATCTCTAAGATAAGTTATTGTTGTAATAAATTGATCGTTTTTCAAACTGTTAACCTCTGATGTTGAGATCAAAGGTTTTGTTTTCGTGTTTTCAGTGTTTACATTTTCACTATATTTTTGTTCTCTGGGCCAGTGCCAGTGACACATAAGACACATGTGCTGGTTACATGTAAAAGACACCTGTGCTGGTGGCACATAAAAGGCAACTGTGCCGGTGAAACGTAAATGGCACCTGTGCTAGTGACACATATAAGACACCCGTGCCAGGGACACTTAAAGGGCAGTTGTGACATGTAAAAGGCACCCAGTATGCTTTGTGGAGTGGTTGGCATTAAGAAGGTTATCTAGACTGGAACCTGTCGCATCTCTCCGGCTTGCCAGCTCCAGTTGAACCGTCCAACCCATGCCAACATGGTAAACTGATACTAAGTGATGATGATAATGATGTGTATTTGAACTAGCAAGCTTCATTTCTCAATCCTGCATCATTACATTGTTATTCACTTGGCCTGTGGCTCTCACACTTATTCAAATGTGTAAACCCTTATACAGTTTTCCAAAATTCCAAGAACTCTTAAATTTTACTGACACCCTTGCTTCCCTTTGGGTTTTCTAGGTTTGCGAGCCTCATAGCTGACCATGTGGTTTTGGGTTCAGTCCCACTGTACAGTACCTTAACCAAATGTCTTCTACTAAAGTCCCGGGACAACCAAAGCCTTCTAGATTTGGTAGATGAAAACTGAAGGAAGCCATTGTGTGTGTGTGGGTGTGGTGGGAGGAGGGGTATTAAAAAATGTGCAGGTTTGTTTCAGCAGGTAGAATCGTGGATTGGAGACGTGTTGTTTGTGGATTGTTTTATTGAGAGTGAAGTCATTTAATGGTTGAACTGTATAAAGTAGGTGACTCAGAACACAGAAGTCTTTTGAAAATTGGATTCTTCTTGGGATGATGCACTAAACTTTTCTGCAACTAGGAATTAGGAATCTTTGTTTCAAGAGCCAATGAAATGGTGGTGGTGGTGGGGTTGGGGAAAATAAAAATTAAAAAAAAACCCAAATCAAATTTAAACACAAGAACAAAGAACCAACAAAAAAAAATAAAAATAAAAAAGCAAGCAAAAAAAATAAATGAACATGTCTGTTTTTGGTTGCACTAAATATATTTCATTGACCTGCTATTAGTGGTTAACTATTACTGTCTGACTGAAATAACTGGTACATTTAGTTTACTAGACTTGTAGACTACAAACAGCAGCAACAACTACAACAACATCAACCACAACTAGTGCTGCCGAATATTTCTTCCCCCCCCCCCC
>NC_069002.1:4866997-4869993 GCF_001194135.2 Octopus bimaculoides | reverse complement strand
ACCATGTTCTTGTTTCTAGTCACTGAGTGTGGAAAAGACCAGACCGATCACTGGTTGCTTATATGTCAATGGAAGTTTAACAGATTATCTTATTTCCCTGGAGAGGTAATAGGTCTGTGCTTGGCAGTAGTGGAGGAGCATGTAGTAGTAGTAGTAGTAGTAGTATAAATGATTTGATGTCACAAAGGGCAAATGACTCATCCTTATATTATCCTGTATGTGATGTCTACTTGATTTCTTTCTTTCTTTTTTTGCTGCCTCCTGAGCCAGTGTTTCATATGTATCCCTCAAGTGGTCTGTCATAGAATTATGTTCAATGAGAAGCTTGTTTGCTCTGGGATAGGATGTCAGCCTGTTACCCAGGAACCTGATGAGAGCTTCCAGCTCCGAAATTGTTTCAGAGCAGGGGATCTTTTCAAATTTGTTCCAACCGCTTGAAGTATTTTGAAGTTTTGCATTGATGTAGTTCTGCATTGTCGATGCTAGAAATCTTTCTGTATATAAAGATGAGAATGTCTGTCTGTGTGAATCCCTAAAACTTCAGAACTACACAACCAATTTCATTCAAATTTTACACATGCTTTACTTAGGGTCCATGTACTGTCATAGGCCAAAAAAGATTTTAACTTCTTGCCTAGTGCGAGCCCAGAGTAATATCATATCTCCTCCACTATTGCAGTATTACGTGTCAAAAGTAAAACAATAACATCTCTCTAATGTAATGTCAGATATTTTCACTTTAATAGTTTCACTTTAATACTGAAACTATTAAAGTGAAACTATTATTAAAGTGAAACTGTTATTAAAGTGTAACTATTATCTTAGATATATACAGGCATGCATACATACATACATATATATAATATACATATATTATGTGTATATATGTATATATAGTCTTTTTTGCTAACACGCTAGGGGATGTAAGTATACCAGTTGTCAAATGGTGGAGTGGGGGTGGGGCAAACACAAAGACCTGCACATACACACACACACACACACACACACTTATACATGACGTGCTTCTTTCAGTTTCCATCTACCAAATTGACTCACAAGGCTTTCATTGGCCTGAGGCTATAGTAGAAGACACTTGCCTAAGGTGCCACGCAATGAGATTGAACCTGGAACTATGTGGTTGGGAAGCAAGCTTATCACACAGCCACATATCTTGTTAATCTCCGCTATAAATTTACGAGAATGCACTGAATTTGTTCAGTGAGATTGAGAAAGAAAAATTTGCTTTTTACATAGATGTGCATTAAGCTAAATGCAGTATGTTTTGAACCCCTCTCTCTCTTTCTCTTTCTGTAGGCTCCTGTGTCCCCAACTTCATAGAACTAAGTTGGATGAGAAACTTATCTGCTCTGGGATAGGATGTCAGTCTGTTTCTCAGGAACTGTTCTGATGAGAACTTTTAGCTCCAAAATTATTTCAGAGCAAAGAATCTCATTAAATTTGATGCAACCACTTGAAATATTTCAAAATTTCACATTATTGTTTTCAAATTTTCCAAACTGATGTACTTATGCATGCTAATGACAAAATTAAACTGAGTAAGCCTCTTCTCAATTATTCACTCCACTACAAATAACCACCAAATGACACATTAACCCTTTAGCACTTAAACTGGCTATATCCAGCCAAAATGTTCTACCAGTTTTATCTTTACACTAGCCATATCTGGTCTCTCATATACTCCCTCTGATGTTATTCTAAAAATAAACAATCGCATCATCGAAGTCTCTAATCTATGAGATAGTGCATGATCAATTCAAGACAATGTGAATAAATAAGCATTACATCTGACTGAGTAATCTGAATGCTAAAGGTTTAAAACAAACAGAGATATTAGATAATGTGATTCTAAATTACGTTACACTTGAATAAAGGTGGGGGGGGGTTACAGCTGAAACCATCGTAGGAGGCCTATCTGATCAAGTTTGACCTGGGGCTAAACTACAGCAGCAACTATTGTTGTTGATTCTCTGAATACTGTAGTTAGGTCAGACTGAATTTGAATCCTTGGTGCACCAGCTGCATATTAAAAGAAAGTACCTGTAATTTAAGTGGGTAAGTTCAGCTGATTTCCATCCATTCTCTTGTATTCAATGGAGAAATCAATAGAGTCTATTGTGTATTTCTTGCAATGACTGTCACTTTTTCAGATATTTATTCAATCGCTATTAATAATATATTGCCATTTGTTGTGTGCTTATTGGCCAAAGATGTTTCTTTAGCCATTGTTTCTAGTCTATAACAACAACAACAACAAATACCATAGGAATTAGGTTAGCTTCTGTTGTTCTATGCCTGTGATCTAGTTTTTGATTCTCAGATATAAACCATTTCATTTTGCTGATGTCGCTGAATCGTCTTGTGTCAATTCTGATTGACGGGATCTTATTGTACAATCAAAGACGTTTTAGCAGTGTCCAGCCTGTCTTTGTGTATCGGGGACTACGTTATCTGATGTGCGCCCTTTTAAAAATTTGTCTTGAAGGTTGTAGAGGTATGATTTCAGGAGAGATTTGGTTGCTATTTCTAGCAGACTTTAGGTGCTCTCATGTTGCTCAAGCTGGTTCAATGGTGTCCTTCTGTTTTAAGCAGATTCTTGCCTGTTGCTATGTCTAGCCTTAGAGGCTGATATGTATAAAAGAATAAACGAATAAAAGAATGTCTTTGAGAGTGAATAGTCAGTAATGGCTATACACTTAACTTTGAACCTCCATTAAAGGAAAAAAGGTACCAGTCACATATTGGGGGCAATTTCATCAACTAAGTCCTCTTTCCAAATTTGTAACCTTGTGCTTTATGTAAGAAAGAAATTATTTAGTTTTGTTTCCTTTATATTCTGAGTTCAAATCCAGCCAAAGTCTGTTGTACCTTTCATTGCCTTAACCCTTTAGTTACCTGAATTACATTGCATTTGTTTCTATTAATTTTGATTGATATATATATATATATATATATATATATATATATATATATATATA
>NC_069002.1:4863377-4866987 GCF_001194135.2 Octopus bimaculoides | reverse complement strand
TGCATAAAATAACAAGGTATTGCATTTTACTTTTTGAGTGCAAAAACTTTTGTTGCTTTTGTTTGTTGATAAATGTATGTTTTTTTTTGTTGTTTTTTTTTGTGATTGGGAACTTCACTTGTTTATCTCTTTCTCTCTCTTTTTGTTTCTCCTCTTAGGAATTACTACAACTGGAGAATCTGTGCAAGCAGATGTATGAAACTGCTGACAGCAGTTTACGCAGTGATGCTGAGAAGGCCCTTGTTGCTTTTGCCTCTTCCCCAGATTGTCTTAGTAAATGCCAACTTTTGTTAGAAAGAGGGAATGTAAGTATAATCACAACCCAACACCCTTTTGTTCGCTTCATCCTCAGAACGAACCACAACTGCTGTGTCAGTGCTGTTGTGAGTTCTTGTCTTAGTTACTACAGGTCTTTCTCTGCTTCAGAGCATGATACACACGCACACACACACACACACACACACACACACACACGGGTTTACAAATGGGTAATGAAATGACTCAATATATGAAGAATTTATTTCATTTACTTGTGCCCGTGACATGTGTAAGGATTTTCGAGCGAGATCGTTGCCAGTGCCCCTGGACTGGCTCTTGTGCGGGTGGCACATAAAATACACCATCTTGAGTGTGGCCGTTGCCAGTACCGCCTGACTGGCCTTCGTGTGGGTGACACGTAAAAGCACCCACTACACTCTCAGAGTGGTTGGCGTTAGGAAGGGCACCCAGCTGTAGAAACTCTGCCAAATCAGATTGGAACCTGGTGTTGCCATCCGGTTTCACCAGTCCTCAGTCAAATCGTCCAACCCATGCTAGCATGGAAAGCGGACGTTAAACGATGATGATGATGATGATGAAGCTAAAGCTTACAAGGTATTATTACTCTGTTTCATTTCCTCGTATTGATCGAATTCAAATAATGTGGCCACCCAGCCTGAATTGGTACAGCCTCTTGCAGCGGTTGTGATCCAACTGCTACCGATTGACCTTTGGCCTGCCCCTGTTACGTTTGCTGTCAAGTGGTAACCATGTCCTGGCTGTTTCCGATTGCTCTTGATTAGCCGGATGGAAAATGTGATCAACCAGGCAGAACTGGTGTTCTGCTACAGTCTCCTGCAGTGGCTGTGACCTCGCTCTTCTCAAAATCTCCTTGTTTGTGACTAATAACCTAAATTTGGAAACTTCTTGGTGAAATTGTCTTATCCACCCAGTTGGTTGTAATCATGTTGGTCACATGATTTGTATAATGTCAATCACACCAGTTTAATTTCACTTTGATTGAACTTAAAACCAAACTTGATTTGACCACGGTTGCTCACATTTCAGTGCAGTCCTTCTCTGGCTGTTTTACTGGACACAATGACTTAGGTTAATTGATAGCTCCCCCTACCTCAACTTTTCATTGACCAGAATAATATGATATTCTCATTAGAAAAGCAATTATGTGTGTGTTTTCTTTAAACTTCCTTTGTGGTTATGTGACTTATTTACTTGTGTATAACTTGTGCTATTTTATACTTGATTTGACTGAGAAAAAAGACCCCTCAAAAAACTGGGACACTACTTTTACATTGCACACACACAAGCATACGACACTGTTACTAAATGCCTCATATGATGATTGATAATTAATATTTTTTATTGTTGCTTTAATTTTTTTAATTTAATTTTTCTTTTTCTGTTTGTTATTTTTTATAGTCTCCCTATGCACAACTCTTGGCAGCTTCAACTCTTACAAAATTGGTCAGTCGTCCAAATTTGACATTACCATTGGAACAAAGAATAGACATACGTGAGTAGCTGACTGCACAAATTCTTTTATTAGTGCTCTTTTTATTTTTATTTCCATATTTTGTGCAACTTGTTCAGTCATTTGACTGCAGCCATGCTGGGGCACCAGTTTTTAATTTCTGTTTTTTTTTTTTCTTCCTCAGGAAATTATGTACTAAATTTTTTGGGTACTAGACCAAAATTAGTTCATTATGTATTACAGTCACTGGTCCAGGTAAGATTGTAATAATATATGTAAGAAACGTTTTTTTTTTTCCTCTTTTTCTGATTTCTATGTAGAGTTTGTCATATTGTTTCTTCTTAATGTTTAAAAATAGAATTATTTTATTGTTTATCTTTCATTTGTTATAAGTTATGTTTTGTCTAATAACAGTCATATCATAAAATTGCAAATAAGGGATTTTCTCGGGACACAAAATCAAACTATCCAGAAGAAAATATGTAATGGATAAAGTACGAAATGGTTGATAAGATGCTATAGCAATATCTTTTATCTTTTACTTGTTTCAGTCATTGGACAGCAGCCATTCTGAGGCACCACTTTGAAGTGTTTAGCCTAACAATAAGTAGCCCTGTACTTATTATTTTTAAAACCTAGTACTTATTCTATTTCCAAACTGCTAGGCCACAGGGATGTAAACAAACCAACACTGGTTGTCATGTAGTGGTAGTGGGGACAAAGGCAAGAGCTGAAAATCATCCAACTGTGGTGGTGGTATTGCTGGATGTGTATGTCTTGGCATGCGGTTGCTAGTGGGTACTTGCCACTCTGCCTGATTTTCGTCTGCTATTGATATATTTCTGTGGTTTTTAATACTGTACATCTGTAGATACTTTCTCAAAACAATTACTGCAGCTAATTAGGCCCTCTACAATGTATCTGCATCAAGTATGATACACAGATGGCCATTTTAAACAAATACTGCTTTTGTTGCACATAATGAATTTTTATTCAGCCAGCTGGCAAATTGCAACATCAGTGATTTCTTAATCACTGCTTTCCTGTCTCAGTGATGATAGATTTTGTCTTAACATGCAGTTTCCAGTGGGTACTTGTTACTGATGAGGCCCAAAGAGGCAGAAATGTGCATCTAGCATTATTTTCTCTTTTTTGAAAATGATATTTTGCTTGTTTTGAAAGTCCTAATTTTACTTTTGCTGAAAATGGTATTTTGTGTATCATAAATTTTCTAATTGTTTTCTCATTTCTATTTTTATGTTAACACAGCTTTTTGCACGTATTACAAAACTGGGCTGGTTTGATGTACAAAAAGATGAGTGTGTATTCCGAAATGCAGTACAAGATGTAGCAAAATTCATTCAGGTATGTATCATTTTGCAGTTAATTCACTAAAGTAATGAAGTTGTTTCAATGACTGGTCAGTACTTATCTACAGGGGGCTTATAATCAAAAAGGTTTCAAATCCATCCTTAGGTTTTTATTTATTTATTTTTTTGCAGACAGTGCATTTAAAACCATATTATTTAATGTACCCCACTTTTTTAAGATGATTTTATGAATCCTCCTCAGCATCATCAATTGATGTCCGTTTTCCATGCTAGCTTGGATTGGATGGTTTGACGGGAACCAATGAGACTCAGGGCTGCATCATGCATCAATATCAGGTTTGGTGTGGTTTCTAAGGTTGGATGTCTTTTTAAAGCCAACCACTTTACAGATGTCTGTTACCTTGCTTTACTCAAGAAAACGCGTCCATCACAGCAGAATTACCGGTGCTGGTGCCACATACAAAGCACTGATGCTGGTGCCATGTGAAAAAGAACTGTTGCTGGTGCCACATACAAAGCACTGATGCTG
>NC_069002.1:4861013-4863367 GCF_001194135.2 Octopus bimaculoides | reverse complement strand
ATGTGAAAAAGAACTGTTGCTGGTGCCACATACAAAGCACTGATGCTGGTGCCATGTGAAAAAGAACTGTTGCTGGTGCCACATGAAGAGCACTGGTGCTAGTGTCATACAAAAAGCACTTGTGCTGGTGTCACATAAAAAGTAGTGATGCTGGTGCCACATAAAAGGCACTTATGCTGGTGTCACATTAAAAGCACCCAGTACACTCAGTAGAGTGGTTGGCATTAGGAAGGGCATCCAGCTGTAGAAACCATGCCAGAATAAACAGTGGGGCCCGGTGTGGACCCAGGCCTTACCAACTATGGTCAAACTGTCCAACCCATGCCAGCATGGAAAAACGAATGTTAAATGATGATGATGATAATACACACACACACAAACATTGTAATCAAGGTTGTAATATGTTTTAAAATGTTTACTCTAGTGGTGAAAATCAGGCCTGTGGTGTTAAAATCAGTAGTCAAAGCGTGAGGTCAAGTTAACTATTATCAATTGGTAAAGACCACTGTTTAGATTCTGCTTACTCACTGTTGATAGTGTAAGCATGAAAATAGCAATATCTCGTGTGATCGCACTTAAGGTCTCTGTAATATAGTGATAGCTCCTGTTGCTCAGAAACCAGCAGGGAGCAAGCTGGTCCTGATAGTAATTTGAATAATGAGTTGAAACTATTCAATAATCATCTTACTTTCACATCCTGGTTGCTGAGGGCCATTGGTTTTTTTTTGTTTGTTTTTTTTGCAAGGCCTATTTTTTTATATTTTGTGCAGCGAGATAAAACCCAAAAAACATGTTCATTAAACATATGATTGTTACTTTTGTTACAGTTGGAAAAGTGGATGTTAGAACAGTGATGATGATCTGCATATATATATATATATATATATTTTGGTGCTTGACTATCAATATCAAGCACTCTAGTTTCTTATCCTTTTGTCTACATTGCATTCAATTTTTATGCATACATAAATACACACATTAGTAAGACACTGGAACAAAGGTAGTTAATGAATTCTTTAATAGGATTTATGTCACTTTAGGTTTTATTTTGATGAAACAATGTAAAAACACATGTAATTTACACATTTTCTTTTGCAAAAATAAAAACAAACTCTAGGGGTGTATAAATTACATGAGTAGATCGTTTCTAGGATTTTTTTTAGAAATTTTTGTTGTTGCCAAAAGACGTACAAAACGTAAACATTCATATCGGGAGTTGACTCATTTTGTGTCAGAATAGGTTTTTAAAGAAAAAATAAGGGCTTAAATATAGTGTCCGGAAAATGGGTGCTGTAACTCTTTATATATGACAGGTTGCTGAAAAGTGTCTTATCCGTCAGAGGATCTCCAGAAGTTCAAAGACGTGTGACCCAAGTGATAATAATTAATGTAAACTCCATGTTTTTTCTTTCAGAGTATGTCCACACAACATGTCATGATAGGAGTCCAGTTGCTGTCCCAATTAGTCTGTGAAATGAATCAATTGAGTGAGGTAAGTAAATTGTCCCATTCATCTCTTTCGGTAACCATTTGACAATGGTAAGCGCTGAAGATTGACATCTTTCACTTTATACCATCTTCTTGATATTTCTGGGCATCAAGAGAGAGAGAAAAAAATGTCAGTTGTTGCTTCGTTCCACATCTATCCTCATCAAGTAGCCTCATGATCAAAGATGTTCCAGCCTTGACCATCCTATATTTTTGTGTATTAGGGGTTACATTGCCTAATAGACCCTTCCTTTTGTAAGAATAGTAGTGTGTAATTTGAGGAAGATTTACAGGCTATTTCTAACTGGCAAGTTGTATGTTTTGGACGAGTTTACTTGTCACACTCTGAAAAAGACAAATTGGCTGAAGACAAGTTAACTCGTCCCTGATAGGTGTTACTACTTTGGGGTGAGAGTCAACCTGGGAACAGTAGGGCCTAATATTTGGTTCCACACTCTTCAAAATCTCTGTAACTTCTGAACCAGGGCTTCATTACTGGATGCAGTTTCAAGTCATACTCAGGATTGTACACATACACACACTCAGACAGACAGTTGTATAAATACCCTGGTACATATTTTTTTGTGCATAATTTACATGACATTTTTGGAGTCCAGTCTAATAATCTGTGCCCACCACTCACCTTTTTTTAAATTTAATCGCAGCAATCTTATTGATGCCTTATGTCTTTGTGTCTAGGCGGAAGCCAGCAGATCAATCACCAAACATCGTAAAACTGCCTCATCTTTCCGAGACACCCAACTTTATGAGATTTTCCAGCTAGCATGTTCATTACTTCGAACAGCCGAAGGAAATTTAAAAACTCTTGATTTTTCTGATGATAGTCAGGTAAGAAAGGTCATTTC
>NC_069002.1:4831674-4860261 GCF_001194135.2 Octopus bimaculoides | reverse complement strand
CAGCCTGGAGCAATGAATTTAAAATGGAAGCAGAAGTTGATGAAAAAAAAAATAAGATTTCTTTTATATTTTTTTGTCTATTTCTCTCTATGTTAGAGTGGGTGGGTAATTTTGGTTGTTACTTGGTGATCTCACTAGAACCAGTGCCATGAAAAAAAAAAAAAAAGAAAAGAAAAGCACTTGGTACACTCTGTATTGTGGTTGGCATTATGAAGGGCATCCAGCCATAGAAACCATGCCAAAGCAGACATTTGAGCTTGGTGATGCCCTCTGGCTTTGTTTACATTATTTACATTTGACGGATATTTGTCCTCATCTTGTTTGTTGTTTACACAACGTTTCGGCCGATATTCCCTCCATCAAATGTAAATAATGTACATAATTCCTCATCTCTCAAACATAGAACTCTGTCCTCTGGCTTGTTAGTTCCCGTGAACTGTCAGGCTCGTACCAGTAAGGAAAACACATGTGAAATGATTATGATGATGGTGATGATGGTAATAATGATTTGAAGGAGATTTTGCTGCTATTTTTAACAAGTTTACAAAACACCTAGGAGTTGACTTGTCGGTGAGAGGGGGTTTGTTGAGAGAGGAAATATTGGACATTTGTGTTTGGTAATATGTTGTTTTTTTCTTTTCTTTTCTTTTTAGCCCCAGGACATCCTTGTGTGTCTATAACTACATTTATATATAAAAAAAAAAACATTAGGATGTGATTTGAGGGCGTTTTTGACTGTCATTTCTAGCAGGTTGAGTATCCATATAAAAGCACCCTCATTGACTCTGAATGGTGGGGTACCTAAACAGTCAACATTACTAACATGCTTCTCTATTGTTTTCGATTATTTTACATCTTCTGTTGTCTCCATTAACAGGCTGCTCTATTATTTAACCATTTAACACATATTTTATCAATCAGTTTGTCGATCTACCTTACAGTAATCACACATATGGATCTATTCCTGATTATAATTAAAGTGCTTCGTTACACAGTTTAATGGCTGGTTGATAACACTTTCTGAATATGTCGACCAGTTTCACTTTGTTCTTTCGTCCTTCCAAGTTTAATAGAATGGAACAGCCGTCGCATCAACACAAATGACTGCCATCTCTTTGGAGACGCTACCCTGGCATAGCTATAATCCAAACGACTGGAAACTGGAACCCGTGACAGAATTAAAAGTTCGCTGACTGAAATAAGCCGCAAGACACACTGTATTAAAAACCTCTTTCTTCCTTACGTCTCCATGAAATGCCAGCTAAAAGCCTAATGATGTTAATGTTTGCCTCTCTCTTTCTCTTCTTTTCCACCCCTTTGCAGCATGGTCTGTTGTCCCATTCACTGCGATTAGCACTCAACTGCTTAACATTTGACTTCATAGGAGCATCCACAGATGAATCTTCAGACGACCTGTGCACTGTCCAAATTCCAACAAGTTGGCGATCAGGTAGATTTTGTTTTGTTTTGTTTTTTCACTTGTATTTTATGTGTAACAATGAAAGTATCATAATTTTTGGTTTCTTTCTCTCTTGGTGTCCATAGGACCAGATCTACCAGATCTATCAGCATGTGCCATAAGAAAGCAAATTTGATTTGTTGTAATTTTTTTCTCTTTGTTTTGTTAGTGGTTTGTCTCTCATCACTCAACCTATTTAATCTGTTTTTTTTTTTTTCCAGTTTTTCTTGATTTCAGTACGCTACAGTTATTTTTTGATTTGTATGCAGGACTCCCATCTTCATTATCTTCAATGGTGAGTTGCAAAAGCTTTCTGGTTTAAATATATTTGATTATTATACATCCTGCCATAGAAACATGCCAAAGCAGACATTGGAGTTTGGTGCCAATTTCTGGCTTGTTAGTTCCTGTTGAACCATCTAACCCATGCCAGCTTGGAAAAGGGACTTTAAATGATAATGAGAATTTGTGGGGCTGAGGTTTATTTTATATCCTGTATTTGTATTTTGTGAATGTTGGTGCTTTGATAAAATGCACTCAGAACACTCTGTAAAGTAGTAGATTGTGTTGGGGAGGGCAACTAGGCATAGAAACCTTGCCAAAAATTGAATGCTGGAGTAAAGTGTGGTCTGCCAATCCATCTAAGAGGGCAGTAACTTTCTATAAGGAGTGACATAGATTATGCTGACCCATCTAGTCTCATTGTCTATCTGCCCGTCTCTCTGTTTGTATATAACATACATTACATACATACACTCACATATACTTGTGCACTCACACACACATTCAAACACACACATTTATTATATTCTCTTTCTATTGTAGGCTCTCTCTTGTCTTGTGCAAGTGGCATCAGTTCGGCGTTCATTGTTCAATAATGATGAAAGGGCCCAGTTTCTTAATCATCTTGTTGCTGGTGTACGACGCATTTTAGAACATCCACAGGTAAGTTGCCATCTTCTCCTTTAAACCTCATTAATAAAACTTTTTAGCCAGGAGTGCTAAGATACTTGAGTATGGACCATAGTAAGAACCTGTGCCTTGTCAGTACTTCTGCCTGTTGTCTCATTGGTTCATTGTTGAAGTACATTGCTAAAAGTGGCAACTAAGTAGAGTTCTCAACTATAAGATAGCATGAACATTGTAATAATAATCAAGACAGTGCGCTGGCAGAATCGGTACCATGCTGGGTAAAATGATTATGTTCTGAGTTCAAATTCCGCTGAGGTCGACTCTGCCTTTCATCCTTTCACGGTTGATAAAATAAGTACCTCTAGTCATGTCTTTGGACCTTACCTCTAGTTTTGATTGTGTGTGTGTGGTACATGTACAACAGCTAGCTCACCATGTGTTTATCTCACTACGGGCAGACATCAACATCCACACCTTGACAAACATTTCCAGACAGAATCTAGAATCCATCATGCTAAAGATTCTGTCTTTGTCTTATCCTTTCTCTCAGTTTCTTTCATATTTGTAATATTTATTTGTGTGTTGTAGTTATGATGCTGAAACAATAACTATTCAGTGATAAATATTTGCCCTTTTACAAAAATGTTTTTTTTTTTTTTTTGTTCATTTTTAATTTGAAAATTCAAATTTTGCGACCCTAAATTATAATGAAACCCTTAAAAACCTAAACCATGTTACATTTCTCCATACATAGTTTGTCATTTCTTAATTATTATATTCTCTTTCTCTTTACAGAGTTTGTCACATCCTAATAACTACCATGAATTTTGTCGGTTGCTTGCCCGCTTGAAATCAAATTATCAGCTAGGGGAACTTGTAAAAGTAGATAACTATCCTGAAATTATAAAACTCATTGCTGAATTTACAGTAACTAGTTTACGTGTAAGTATCTTTTTGTTCCTGTTTCAATTGCTCAACTTTAAAACCAGAGAAGTCTGGTCATTATAAAGATATCAGTTGTTAGCTGTCAGGACTCTGTATCCTTCAAAGCTTCCATACTTTTTTGAAATTTGCCAACAGCTCATGTAGGGACACCCCTCCCTCTTTAAACTATTCATTTACTGTTTCACTTTCTTTGTATTATTCTCTATACCGTACATGAATTTTTGGCTATGTGCTTCCTAACCATGTGGTCTTGCGGTTCAGTCCCACTGCATGACACCTTGGGTGAAGCCTCAAGTCAACCAGAACATTGCAAGTAGATTTGGTTGTCAGAATCTGAAAGAAACCCTTTGTGTGTGTGTGTGTGTGTGTACATATGCTTGTGCTGGTGTTTGATGGTTGTAAACAAGCCTCACTGTCATACCAGCAGTGTTCTTTGTTTCCAGTATTCTGTGGAAAAAATGTCTGGCCATGGGAAATACGATCTCACCTGGAAACAGGTGAGGGTTGGTGACATCTGACTTTAGTAAATCTGCTTCAACAAATTCTGTTTGACCCATGCAAGCATGGAAAAATTGTTAGATGATGATGATGATGATGATATGTGACTCTCAGTCCTTTTCTGATGTTTACAATATTTGTTTGTGATCTATTTCTGCAGATGTGGCAATGCGCACCAAACAGCATACATTATTTATTGAGTTTGTGGCAGCGTATGGTGGCTTCAGTTCCTTATGTGAAAGCTTCAGAACCTCATCTCTTAGAAACCTACACACCAGAAGTCACTAAAGCCTATATTACCTCAAGGATGGAATCTGTCCATGTGGCCCTCACGTAAGATAGCTCTTTCTTTATTTGACGGTGGTGGATGGGCAGAATTATTCATTAGTGTTGAAAAAAAAAAAATACTTTGCAGTATTCATTCTGGTTCTTTATTTTCTGAGTTCAAATCCCACTGAAGTTGACTTTACTTTTCATACTTTTGGGGCTTGATAAAATAGAGTAGCAGTCACGTACTGAGGTCATTGGTATCAACTGACCCCTTCACTTAGAATTATGGGTTTCATGCTTAAATTAATTTAAAGATGTGTAGGTTTTAAAGTCTTTCTTTATTGTTGTAGTACATGTGTATGGTGGAAGGTGAAGGCACATGGCCTCAGTGCTTAGAGCATCAGGCTCACAATCACGAGGTAGTGAGTTCGATTCCCAGACTGGGCTATGTGTTGTATTCTTGTGCAAGACATTTTATTTCATGTTGCTCCAGTTTACTCAGCTGTAGAAATGAATTGTGACGTCACAGGTGCCAAGCTCTATCAGCCTTTGCCTTTTCCATGGATAACATTGGTGGTCTGGAGAGGGGAGGCTGTTATGCATGGGTGACTGCTGGTCTTCCTAAAACAACTTTGCCTGGGCTTGGACCTCAGAGGGGAAACTTTCTAGGTGCAATCCCATGGTAATTCTTGACCAAAGCAGGGTCTTAAAGTTTGGTTTAAGATTTCAAGTTTTTAGGCCTTAAAGAAAAGCATTTTTCATTATTGTTTTTTTCCACAAATATGTAAACATGAATGCTTATAATTGGACATGTTTTTGTCTTTTAATTCCAGTGAGGGCCTTGAAGATCCTTTAGAAGATAATGGGATGGTAACTCAACAACTAGATCAGGTGAGTTGATCTGTTTGTAATTTCTTATTTCCGAAACTGGTGCAGATAGAGATAAACAGATGAGAGTGGAGCAATGGATGTTTGGTTTGAATCGATGCTTATGCATACAGTGTTTGTGTGTGTGCTGGCACATGCAGTGCACATTCACTTGGACTCACACACACACACACACACACACACACACACACACACACACACACACACACACACACACACACACACACACACACACACAGCCAGCTAACCAGTCAGCTAGCCAAGGCCTTGTAAGTGGTTTTGGTAAACAGAAACTGAAAGAAACCTGTCATATGTACGTATATATATATATATATATATATATATATATACGTGTGTAAGTGTTTACATTTATGTTTCTTTGGAAATCGCCAAGCTACAAGTGGTGGTGTAGTTTTTTTATATCACCTGTGAACAAATCATAAACTGGTTTGTTGCCCTCACATATGTATAGAATAAGTGATTCCTTACTTGAAAAGCAGGTTCAGCCCCATTGTTTGGCACCTTGGGCAAGTGCTTCGGGCTGACCAAAGCCTTGAGAGTGGATTTGGAAGACAGAAACTAAAAGAAGGCCATCGTGTGTGTGTGTATATTTGATCTCCCCCTACCCCACAGTGCTTGACAACCAGTGTTGTGTGTGTTTACATCCCTGTAACCTAGCGGTTTGGCAAAAGAGACCAACAGAATAAGTACTAGGCTTTAAAAAAATTTTTTTTTAAATTTGTTTGACTAAAATCCTTAAAGGCAGTGCTCCAGCATGGCTGCAGTCGAATGACCGAAACAAATAAAAGAATAAACGAATATATTTCTGAAGGTGTCAGTTGTGCAGTTTCATTGTACCTGGTTTCTCTCTGATTGCAGCTATCAACTATAGGACGGTGTGAGTACGAGAAAACCTGTGCATTACTGGTGCAGCTGTTTGATGAAGCTGCTCAGCGGTACCAAGAACTGATTTCATCTGGCGGACAAAGTGTAGAAGTAGCAGTTCAACAAGGTGAGTGGCTCTGATGACACCAGATTCCTTACATTCTCTGTTTGTCATGTCTGTGGGAATGGTAGTAAAGAGGAGAATCTAGGTTTTCCTGATGTTTGGGTCTTTCTCAAAAAGCGACACAAGTGGGGTGATCCTAATTTGGGATTGAAACTGGACCCTAACCGATACATTTTTAATTCAAAAACAAACCAAAGGAGGAAGAAAACTGCATGCAAACCTTAACTGTCCCTTTTCCATGCTGGCATGAGATGGATAGTTTGACCAGAGCTGGTAAGTCCTGGGGCTACACAAGGCTCCATTGTCTGTTCTGGCATGTTTTCTACAGCTGGAGGGCCTTCCTGAATACAGGGACAGGTCTTGTTTGACTTTTGGAAAGTGTTTTATCTCAGTGCTTCATATAAAGTTATACTATGCTTAATAACGACTTGTTTCTATTTCTCCACCAGGCCGTCTAACATGGTTAGTGTATATAATTGGTGCTGTTGTTGGTGGAAGGGTATCGTTTGCCAGTACAGATGAACATGATGCTATGGATGGAGAGCTTGTATGTCGGTAAGTACATTTCTTTTACTCCACACACAGTCTCCCCTTATTTCCCACCTCTCCTCCCATTCTATCCCCCCTCATTGTTTTAATGTTGTTCTGCTTCTTTTGGTTTCATTGATAGTAAATCATTTCATTTTTGTTTCACAGTTCAGTCGTAACCATCTTTATTTTTTCATAGTGTAGCTAGGATTACATTAACCATTGTGTTCTTTGGCTCTGGGTTCAGTCACACTGCATGGAACTTTAAGCAAGTGTCTTCTGCTATAGCCTTGGCTGACCAAAGCTTTGTGAATGGATTTGCTTGATGGAAACTAAAAGATCATCATCATGTGTGTGTGTCTTTGTGTTTGTTCCCTAATACCATTTGACAACCTGTGCTGGTGTGTTTACATCACCGTAACTTAGTAGTTTGGCCAAAGAGACTGACAGAATAAGTGCTGGAGTCAATTCATTTGACTAAAAATTCTTCAAGGTGGCGCTCCAGCAGAGCTGAAGTCTAATAACTGAAACAAGTAAAAGATAAAAAAAACCATATTGAACACGTTGATAAATTATTGTCTATATTGTTATGTGAACATTTGTTGAGTTAGACAATTTGCTTTCCAGGGGGTGGGTGTGTTGTAAGTATGTAGTAGCAAGCTGTAAGCAGTTAGATAACTGTTTAAAGGCATCTTCATAATATTGACGGTGTTTATAATGTGATTACAGAGTACTGCAGTTGATGAATCTCACCGACTCTCGTTTACAACAGAGTGGTTGTGAAAAACTAGAACTTGCCATCTTGAGTTTCTTTGAACAGTTTCGGAAGATTTATGTTGGTGATCAAGTACAGAAAACTTCAAAGGTCAGGCACATTTTTTTATTTTTTATAATTGTTATTACTGTTGTTGATAATATTTATTTCTTTATTGCCCACAAGGGGCTAAACATAGAGGGGACAAACAAGGAGAGACAAAGGGATTAAGTTGATTACATCGACCCTAGTGCATGACTGGTACTTATTTAATCCAGCCAAGCATTGACAGGGATTCTTTGGGCTTGAAAAAATGTAACAAAAGTAACAGTTAAAGGAAATATTAGCCATTTTACATACTTTCTAAAGGTAATCAAATAGGAAATAACATTTGCTACCCAAGGACAAAAATAGTGTTACACAGTGTTCTCAATCAATTTCGTTTTATAATCTCTAAGATGTGAAACTACTTAGTGATTTGTGTGTGTTTATTTATTAGTTCTTACCTTTTTATTGTTTATTCTACAGGTTTACCGAAGACTTTCTGAAGTTTTAAGGTTGAGCGACGAATCAATGGTATTAAGTGTTTTTATAGGAAAAATGTAAGCAATTAACAAATATATTTTACTTTATTGTTTTGTAGATGTTTGTAGTAGCATGATAAATGTTTCAAGTATTTGATATCAATGTGTATTTTTATCTTTGATACAATCCAGAATGAAGTTGTTTGTCTATTTAATAATATTTGCTATGTTTGTCATTTTTTTTTTCTCTTATTATTTTACTTATTCCTGTTCCTGCAGCATTACAAACTTGAAATATTGGGGTCGGAGTGAACAGATTATCACGAAAACACTTCTGTTATTGAGTGAGTTATCAGTTGGTTACAGTAGTGGCCGCAAACTAGTCAAATTAGAAGCCGTACAACTCATGCTCAATAACCACACAGTGAGTCTCTCTTGCTTTTTTAATCTACTTTACTGCTGCTACTACTACTATTCCCTGCTTTTCTAATATTGACTCTGAACTAAAAGTGGTAAGCTGGCAGAATCGTTAGAGCACTAGGCAAACCGCTTAGCAGCATTTTGTCTGTCTTCACGTTCTGAGTTCAAATTCCACCAAGGTTGACTTTGTCTCTCATCCTTTTGAGGTTGATAGAATAAGCCCCAGTTAAACAGTGAGTGGGTGGGGGCTATCAATGTAATCAACTTACTCTCCCCCCCCCCTCCCGGAATTGCTGGCCTTGTACCAGAATTTGAAACTAATATTAACGCTGAACTAATTTTACTAATAAAAGTTTTATGTAAATAGTGTTATAAAATTTAAATAAAGCAACAGGCCTATTGTTGGGGTTTAATTGTTATTTGGTAAGTGGCTATGTCATAGAACACCTGCCATTCTGTCTTGCTGGGTGACAGTGTTACTGATTACATTGTAGAACCTCTGCCATTCTATCAGTTTTATATAATTTGCTGTGATGAGCTGAATTAACTCACAGGAGGCACAGGGGTGGACCAAGAAAGAAAACCAACTAAACCTCCAACCTTGATAGTCTTTTAAACCATTTTAACCCTGTCTGAAGCATTTTCTTAAGTTTGTTTTATATATATTCTAAGTAATATAAAGCTTTCCTTTCATAAGACCCAAGTTATTCTGATGGCTGAAAAAGAATATATATCAGATATGATGCAGGGACACCAGGATATATGCCCTGTGTATCACGTGATTAACAGGACATTACACCACATACACACACACGAGGGAGGCAGGCAAATGTACAAAATTATATTATGTATATATGTACACATCTACGAATGTATATAAATGTTTGCATGCATATTTATGTATTTATGTGTGCGTATGTTGGTCTACGAGTGTTTATGTGAATACAAACAGCATCAAAAATCATATATATATATATATAATGTATATGTTTGGTGTACTTTGAGATATTTTGTTGAAGTTTTCTGCTCATTATATATTAATTAGTTATAAAAATGATAAATGCATTGATCAAACACTGTATTCCTTTCCATAGAGTGACCACTTTCCATTCCTGGGAGTGAACACAAACGGTAATATCATGGCAGACATGAGGTGCCGGACCACATTCTACACGGCGCTTGGGAGGTTGCTGCTGGTAGACCTGGGTGAAGACGAGGAGAAGTTTGACCAGTTTATGTTACCACTTACATGTAAGTATATTCATATTGTCTTTAGGCCTTGCCGTTGTTGTCATTGTCTTAGGATTATTTGTTAGTTACACGAGACCATGCATTTGCCCCTGGAAAGCACTGGTGCGGGTGTCATGTAAAATGCACTGGTGACAGTGCCTTGTCAAGGACACTGGTGATGGTGCCACGTTTTTTTTTTACTGGTAATGGTGCCATATAAAAAGCACTAGTGATGGTGCCATGTAAAAAGTACTTGTGATGGTGCCATGGAAAGTCATGCTTCAGCCTGTATCGGTTGGGCAGCATCTCTTGTAGCTGTACAGGCCTGCATGGGGTGGAGATTGGGGGGAAACAGCCCTAGCTATATGACCGCTCTGGGCTGAGAAGTTTGAGGTGGGCAGTGTGATACAGTGAGGCACAGTGGCTTCTCTCTTTCTCTCTACCTGTTGAAAGCAACATCTGGTACCTGCTCTATGCCAGTCAAGCATAGGATTTTAACTAGATTGGCAGACTGTTCCTTTTGCAGTTGTATCATTACAGTGAGGCAATGCTAGGGTGTTGTTTCTTGGTGCAAGCCTAAAGGGACGAAAGGTTAAGTCGATCTTGGTGTGATTTTTTAAGCTTTTCGTTTGGATCCTGCTCTTTTGGTTTCTGTTTTCCCTTTCTGACTTCACGTTTCTCTTTATTCTTTGCAGCTGCTTTTGATGCAGTCGGAAACATGCTTGCCAATGCAAACACCCAAAATAAAATGGAAGAAGCTAAGGTGAGATATTTTTATCTTTTGTTTGTCACAGTCATTGGATTGCAGCCCATGCTGCAGCTCTACTTTGAAGGGTTTTAGTCAAACAAATCGAGACCCCAGTACTTACTTTTGTAAAACCTGGTGCATATTCTGTCTGGGCAAGGTTGTTTATGGAAAACCAATAGTTGCCCCTGCATACCAGCCTCTCCTCTCCATGCCACTGATGTTGTTCAAGGGAAAGACAAAGGGGCCAATACAGTTTGGCACCAGTGACATTGCAACTTATTTCTTCAGCTGAGTGAACTGGAGCAACGTGAAATAAAGTGTCTTGCTGAAGAACACAACACACAGCCCGATCCGGGAATCGAACTCACTACCTCTTGATTGTGAACACGATGCTCTAACCACTGAGTACTTTTTATTGTAGCAGTAACATTATACAAAATTATTGAATAGTTGTTTGAACTACTGTATTTTCCAGTATACATTGTGAAGTTTTCCAACTCAAATTTACAGCCAAAAAAGGTAGGCTGACTTATTCACCAAAACAATTTTGGGAGGACCAAGAATTCCATGATTTGGAAAGATAGTAACAATGTTTGAATGTTTAGACCTACATGTTTACACTATATACTACATTGATTTGTATGCCAGAAAATTCAATATTGTTTATTTTTTTTATTTTTCATTGCAGAGGTCATTAATTGGTCTGGCTCGAGATTTACGAGGTGTTGCGTTTGCCTTTAATACCAAAACTAGTTATATGATGAATTTTGATTGGATGTATCCTTTTGTTTTTTTTTGTTTTTTCATTAAATTGTTTTGATTTATTATTAAATGAAACGAAACAAAATACTAGAATTAATTAAAAAAATATTTTCATTATTTACTATCCTTTTCTTAATTTATGCCCTGAACCCACTTCTATTTATTCTAACACATCTGTCATTAGACAACTAGCCGTAACCTACTGATGTTGAATAAGAAAAACAAAAAAAAAGACTACTCCTGTCCATCCTCAACTCATTTGTTTCTAATGAAGTTCTTCTGTTGCAAAGGTCAGTGTTTGTAATTAGTGTTGCTTAACTGAAACGATGTTGTTATCACCTCCTTAATTAACACCAGCTATCCTACTTACACACCAGTATTACATCGGGCAGTTGAACTGTGGTACCACGATCCATCTGTTACGACGCCTGTTTTAAAACTTATGGCTGAGCTGGCTCAGAATCGGTAAATATAAGTTTAATATATGTGCTTGTTATAATGCGGTCCTGTAACATGTTAGATACAGGAAGCCTTCGTTAATGAAAAAAAAAAAGAATTTCAATCCCTGGTTTTGATTTCCAGTCAGAACTGTCTATCTCATTTTATTAATACTTTTAGAGAAAGGCATGAATGCCTCCTCCTGTGTTGCTTTCTCTTTCCCATAAATCTGAAATTTAATATGCCTTGTTTCTTACTGATTTGACCCTTTGAATCCACAAGTATACTTTAGTGGGAAGTGATGCGATTTTTTTTTTTTTTTGACTATACTCCTGGAAGACGCAAAACAGGACGGCCACATGGTTTTTGTATTTATTGTTGAGAATAACAATGTTTTGGTCATTTAGTGAGTCATAAACAGAAAACAACATGGCTACCTGCTCTTGTGTCTTCCAGGGAGGTACATTCAATTGAAATCACTCCAGCTAAAGCATACTTGCAGATTCAAAGGGCTAAGGTCTCTAATAATGTTTGTTGTATGTTACTAACTATAATACTAATAGTGTTAGAGATGAGGGTGCATGGACTAGTGGTTGGGTGTTGCGCTCATGTGAGCATAGGTTCAATTCCCAGGCCGGGCAGTGTAAAGCACGTTGTCTCACGTTGTGATCACTTTAGTATGTGACGTATGCAGCACTGTGCACCTGTACAGGTATTGTGGATTTGATGGAGGGAAGTGAGCTCGTATGCAGCACTAACATCTGATCACTGTAAACCGATCATTCGTGCAGGTTGTTCAGCCTACTTTTTCTCAAGTTGTCCATATTAGAATTGAATAATAGATATGATATATTAAAATTATTAAAAACAGGAAAAAATTCAACCAATACGATAGTATTTCTATTATTTAAACATTTAAAAAAAAAATTTGCAATGAGTTGTTGTTAAGTTTATCACTTTTCCTACTATTAACCTCGGGCTCGGTGGTTAGAGTGTCAGGCTCACAATCATGAGGTAGTGAGTTCAATTCCAGGACTGGTCTGTGTGTTGTGTTCTTGAGCAAGACACTTTATTTCACGTTGCTCCAGTTCACTCAGCTGTAGAAATGAGTTGTGATGTTGCTGGTGCCAAGCCGTATTGGTCCCTTTGCCTTTCCCTTGGATAATATCAGTGGTGTGCAGAGGGATGGATGGTATGCATGGGTGACTGCTAGTCTTCCATAAACAACCTTGTCTGGACCTGTGCCTTCCAGGGGAACTTTCTAGGTGCAACCCATGGTCATTCATGACCGAAGAGGGTCTTTACCCTTTTACCCCTGGCTAATATTTCCTTCAACCCTTTCTTTTGTTACCTTTATTCAAACCCTAAAGAATCCTACTCAACATATGGCTATGATGCTCCCTAACTACTTCTGCTCATGATCAGAAATACACATATTGCCAGCCACTGAGGGACACGTCAAGTGGTTACTGCCAAGCAAGTCTGTGGTATTGATCAGAATCCAGTCCTTGATTAACCTGAATAAAAATTATGATAATGAGATAATGATGAGAGGTTAATAGTTCAGAAAAATTATAATCTTAACTGTTTTTGTTTTTTGTATATTCAATTTCCTTAAATTAATAAAATTTCTTGTTTTCAAAATCCCTGTCTGAATGTTGTTTTCAGCTCACAGCGGTTACAGTTTGATGTTTCTTCTCCAAATGGCGTGTTATTGTTTAGAGAAATTAGCAAAATTGTTGTTAGTTATGGTGAGTATTTCCTCTTAAACATTCCATCAATGTCTCTCAATTTGTTTATTCTGTTTATTTATTTATTGTCTTTTTTATTTTCACTCCTCCTCCATTTTATGATGTTTGCATGAAAGGGACGGTTCTATTGGAGCCGTTGTTTTGTTTTTTCTTCCAGTTTCGTGGATGACCTTTCTTCTGTCACTAAACACTTCAGCAATGAAGTAGGAAGTCCAATCTGCCTTTTAATTTCTCTTATTTTTCTGTCAGCCAAACCGTGAGCAGAGGTTTTGGGCTTTGGTCAGAGGCCCAACACAAGATTTAAATTTACAATCAAGTGATTTAGTCATCAGGACAGCTCCTCATCTAATTGCGACTCATATAATTTTGGGTTAGGATTTTTCAAATGAGATTTAAAAATTATGAAACATATACATCTACAGTGAAAAATCTAAGCAGGATTGAAAAAAAATTGTTTTAATGAATTTCTGGTTCACTTTGAATGGAAATAAAGACTTACACAGTTTACAATTTGTGTCCTTGGGGAGCAACTGTTTTTTCCTATTTGATTACTCCTAGAAAGTATGAAAAATGGCTAATATTTCCTTCAAACTTTGCTTTCGTTACATTTATTCAAACCCCAAATACTAATTACTTAATGGAAACCTATATGTAACTTATTTATTTTAAATAATGTCGTTTTTTTTATCTCTTTGTTATTTCCAGGTGAACGAATCCTTTCTATTGGTGATATTCCC
The DNA here is from genome assembly GCF_001194135.2 of Octopus bimaculoides. Lineage (NCBI taxonomy): Eukaryota > Metazoa > Mollusca > Cephalopoda > Octopoda > Octopodidae > Octopus > Octopus bimaculoides. Next base: position 4,846,388 of record NC_069002.1, on the reverse strand, counting down.
AAGGATCAATTGTACCCTATGAAATATCCTTTCACGTGAAATATAAAAACTGCACCATAATTTCCCAAGTTGACCCTTTTGTAGCATATTATTGTTTGCAGTTTACATAGACCTTACGGCTTTAGGAGCATGATGGTGTTTGACAGGGATCCCCTGTGTTACAACCTGTCTTGATATAGGGATAGGTGGTACTTTGTTTTCTTCTCATAATAATTGTTTTGTAACACATGCTCAAAGATCAAACATTTTGTGAGAGGATTTGGTTATTGTTACTGAAATCAACCCCTAGTGAAGTAAAAGCAAAACTGGCTCTCACATGAATTGAACTTGGAATGTAAAGGGTTGTAACTATATTATTGCAAGGCATTTTTGTCTGTCGCTGCACCATTCATTGTCGTTGTTGTCATATCATTATTATTATTATTATTATTATTGAGTGAGAGAGCAATGCATGCCATCAAAGTGACACTGGGGTAGAAATATATGAAGCCCAGTATACCCATCTGATGAGGGTATACAAGGCACATGCATCACAACCATAAGTGCATGACATGGTGATCTTATATCAAGATAAACAGTGCATGACCTTGCAGGTGGGGCCCTATTAGAATTTTTTTCAGGTCGAGTAGCCCATCCCACTCAAATGATTCCTGAATAAGGTTTGTTTAAGGATGCTGAACGAAACACCCATGTTTCCACTGGTGAATTGTCCAAACCCCAAAGAATTCCTCTCAACACATGGCTATGATGCTCCCCCACTACTTCTGCTCGTGATCAGCGATGCTCTTATCATCAGCCACCAAGGGACATGCTCAACTGGTTAAGGTCAAACAACTGACAAGCAAATCTGTGGTATTGAGCAGAATATTTGCTGTAGCCCATCTTTTGTATCAAAACAAAACAACATACAATATAATCAGTTAAGACCAGAAGCCATGAGAGCCACTGCCTGGTCCTGCATCAGGACATTTATTATTATTATTATGATCATCTCTACTATACCTACAAAGGCTGCAATTACTGGTGAAGAGTACAGAGTACTAAAGGCAGCCTAGGACCAGGGGTGCTGTTAAATGAGGTATTGGGTTTGGCCTTCATGAAACGTGTCCTGTAGGTTTTATGTTTTCTTATATAGTCTTTGGAGCTGCTAACCTTTATGGTACCAGTAAACGTTTCACACAAGCTGATACCTTTTGTATTTAATTATCAAACTGTCACTGTGTTATCCTTAACTCTATGTCTCCCACATTAAAAGGAATTTCCATATGTTTTTCAATGTTGAAGGCAGCCCTGTGTGGAAACTATGTAAATTTTGGTGTGTTCAGGCTTTATGGTGATGATGCCCTTGATAACGCTTTAGCAATGTTTGTCAAGTTGTTATTATCCATACCACAGAATGATCTTTTGGTAAGTGATCTCCTTTTTCATCAGACCTGAGTATGTGAGAGAGAGAGAGGAAGTGTGTGTACAACTACTTGATACCAAATGTTTTTTTGTTTTCAGTATATCACTGTTTATCACACACCAGTTGTGTGATATCAGTGATTTAGAATAAAGCACATGTTGATTCATGTAACTAAAAGAGCACAACTGCTTAGGAAGAAAATTAGCTAAAACGAGATGCAGTTCAAATTTGTGCCAAGACGGTAGCACTGATACCCTCTGACTGTGAAAGTTCTTAGTAAAGAGAAGTTTCTTTCATACATTGGTGACTGTAATAGTCAGTGGCAGTCAATACATTCAAATATTGATCTTGCCATTTTTAAAAAAAAACATTTTCTTTTATTTTCATTTCCAGAATGCGGAGGCAGTACAGTATACACATAATATTACCTGTACAAGTTTTATAGATGTTTTTTTTTAATTTGAAAATTTTTTTCTTCTTATGATATTAGGATTATCCAAAACTCAGCCAAAACTATTACGCATTGCTAGAATGCCTTGCTCAAGATCACATGATGTTTATCAGCAACTTGGAACCGCAAGTCTTTCTCTACATTCTTTCAACAATATCTGAGGGACTAACTGCTTTAGGTAGGTTTTGTTCATGTTGTTCGTGTTGTTGTTGTTAGAATATTTTGCATGCTGGCTGTAAACTATAACGCACGTTTTGATATTAACCCAGTCATACTGGGACACTCTGCAACATGGCTAGACTATAAAACATTTGTTCCATAGACCTGTAACTCATTAATTAGTCCACATCAGAGTTAATTATTTCAGCAAGACATGGTCACCACATTGTGTTTTTAGATTATTTTTTCTTGCTATCGTTGCTCATATCATGGCTGTGTGGTAAGAAGTTTGCTTCCCAGTCACATGGTTTGGGGTTCAGTGCCACTGCATGGCTCCTTGGACAAGTGTCTTCTACCAATAGCCTTGGGCTGACCAAAGCCTTGTGGTCGGATTTGTTAGGCAGCAACTGAAAGAAGCCCATTGTTTGCGTGTGTGTTATTGTCTCCTTCTCTTAGCATCATGTGATAGTTGGAAATGAATGCCAATGTCATGCAAGCAGTGTCCCTTCTTATCCTCAGTCAGCATAGATCTGACCCTGGGGAAATATTACCTCATCTAGAAACTGGTGTGGGTTGGTGAGAGAGAGGGCATCTGACTGTTGAAAATCTGCCGAAACAAAATTCTTTGCAGCTCACATGAGCATGGAAACATTGATCTTAAAACAATGATGATGGCCTGTGAATTGAGGCCGACTTTGCCTTTCATCCTTTCAGGGTTGATAAATTAGGTACCAGTTGCATACTGGGATCAATGTAGTTGACTTAACCCCTCCCCCCAAATTTCAGGCCTTGTGCTTATAATAGAAAGGATTATTATTATTATTATTATTTCTAATCACGCTATGGTATGTATAGTTTGTACTGATTTGGTTATGTAATACTTGGTTATTACATATATATATATATATCTATATACATGTTCTGTGTTTCTAATTGTAATATCTAGACACTATGGTGTGTACAGGCTGTTGTGCAATACTTGACAATATTGTTACATATCTATTTCGACGTCTAACTCGAAAGAAAAAGAAAAACCACCCAACCAGCATACGAGACAGTGAAGCATTCCTCAGAATCCTTGAAGTCCATCCAGAAATTTTACAACAGGTGAGAAAACTTCTAGCTTATGTCTATATATATGTGTGTGTTATGTTAGCAGTGCTTCAATTTCTGTTCAGATAATCTTTGTTTTTCATCCTTCCAGAGTTAATAAAATTAAATGAAAATACCAGTTAAGTTTGGGTGGGGTGTTTTATCTGTAGATCAACTATTTCTTTGTTGTTTTGTGATTGGGTTTGGTTGATGGAAACTAAAAGAAGCTTGTCATATGCATGCATACATACGTGAATACATGAATAGATACATACATACCTGGATTTGGTTGATGGTAACTGAAATAAGCTTGTTATACATACATAAGGGTAAAGATCCCCTTCAGTCATGAATGACCATGGGATTGCATCTAGAAAGCTACACTCTGAGGCACAAATCTGGGCAAATTTGTTTATGGAAGACCAGCAGTTGCCCATTAGTATTTAATTAGATCATCATCATCATCGTCATCCAATGTCCGCTTTTCCATGCTTGCATGGGTGAGATGGAATTTGTTGAAGCAGATTTTCTACAGCTGGATGCCCTTCCTGTTGCCAAACCTCACCTGTTTTAGAGCAAGGTAATGTTTTTCATGGAAAACAGGTAACAAACAACCTCGCCTGTATGATGATAAGGATGCTCATTTGCAACCATTACATGATCTCTAGACAAGGGTACACATAACAGACACGCACATACACATGATGGGCTTCTTCCAGTTTCCATCTACTAAATCCATTCACAATACTATAGTAGAAGACACTTACCCAAAGTGCCATGCTGTGGGACTGAACCCAAGACCTCATGGTTGGGCAGTAAGCTTCTTAACTACACAGCCACACTTGATTTTTGATTAAATTAAATGACTGTAATTTATAGAGATCTCGCCTCACCTGTCTGTTGTTTTCCTTCTGTTTCAGATGTTGTCCACCGTTCTAAATATTATCATGTTTGAAGACTGTCGTAATCAGTGGTCCATGTCCCGGCCTCTCCTGGGCCTCATCTTGCTGAATGAAGATGTGAGTAGATTTAATTTTGGTTTGTTGCTTTGGAATTGGTCAACGCATCATAGCAGTTGTACAAATAGGGAGTGACGAAGAAAGGTGGAGGTGTGGTTTGGGAAATGTCAGTATGGTGAGCCAGGGGACAAGATGAGAGGTGTAGAAGTGGCTCAGAAAGTAATGGGGCGAGCTGCCAGAAACGTTGGCATGCCGGGTGAAATTCTTAGCGGCATTTCGTTTGTCTTTACGTTCTGAGTTCAAATTCCGCCAAGGTCGACTTTGCCTTTCATCCTTTCGGGGTCGATTACATAAGTACCAGTTACGCACTGGGGTCGATATAATCGACTTAATCCGTTTGTCTGTCCTTGTTTGTCCCCTCTGTGTGTAGCCCCTTGTGGGCAGTAATGAAATGAGAAAGTAATGGGGCGGTGATGTGCAATAGTGGTTCTCAACCATTTTTTTTTTACCTCTGGATCCCTCTGTTTCCTGTTTTACCCCCACTGGACCCCCATTGCCATTCAATACAGTGGTTGTGATGGTGATTGTCATCATTGACTGTGTTCCCAATGGTAATAAAGGTTTTGGCAATGTTGTAAATGTAGTTTGTTATTTTGGTAGTATTGTCTTATTTCCTTCTTATTCTCTTTCAGTATTTCCATAAACTGAAAGACAGCATCATTTCCAGCCAACCTGCAGACAAACAGCCAGCCATGGCACAATGTTTTGAGAACTTGATGGAGGGAATTGAACGATCTTTACTTACCAAAAATCGAGACAGGTAAACCTAGCCTTGTTGCCCACTTCTTTTTTCCCACCCAATATAAATCACATTTTCTTTTTATATTTTACAGATTACACTGAGAGTTCTCCCTTCCCCCTCTCTCTCTCTCTGTTTAACAGGAACAACATTGAATATTGGATTTGGCATCTGTCCGATTCCTTTTTCCTTTCTCCACGTTCTTTTAGTTTATTTTTCTTGTTGTTATCATGTCTTCCTTTCTCTTTCTCTCTCTCTCTCTCTTTATTTCCAGGTTTTTTTTTTCAGCTTTTCTCATATACACCTCTCTCTCTCTCTCTCTCTCTCTCTCTCATACATACACGCATAAACATATATATATGTATGTATGTATAGATAGAGGGAGATTGGCAGAAGTGAACAAAATACACCTGATGGCATTTGGTTACTGGTTTTTTTTTTGTATTTATTGTTTAATTTTTAAATCCCTCCATGGTGAACTTTACCTTTCTCTTTCCTGACGTCACTGAATTAAGAACCTACCAATGAATGGAAGGTGGTGTCATTGGCCATACTCTTGAGGGCAGTGCTGCCCCAGTATGAGAACAGTCAAGGAAATATATTTACACACATGAACAAACACATTTACACATTTGGAAATTCAAGCAGGAAGAAGAGAAAAAAGAGCAGAAATATCGTAGAGTTTATTTATTTATGTAATGTCGATCAATCTTTCCATAGCTTTTCAAAGTTGCCTGTATGTGTGAATGTTAAGGCTCTCAGACTGTGAAATGCTGAAAAACAAGTTGCCTGGTTCCTGGCTGTCGGCTGGCATTAGTAAAAATCAAGGGAGATGATAAACGCATTTTGTCTGTTAGGGAAGGGAGGTCACTCTCATTGTAAGCCAAGAACACTACCTTGGAAGCATTCCGAAACCGTTTCAGATGAAACATAATTTTACAAACAAAAGAACGTCCCAAGAATGCAACAGGGACGTGGCTGAAGTCTGTCAAAATGGGAGAATGACCAACAAAATTGATCATTGTGGGGTGGGGGTTAGATGAAGAATATAGTTTGTGATATGATATTTTAAGTGACCTGATACAACCAGAAATAGCCTATTTGATATTTACCAACCATAGGCCGGAACCACAGGTTTATCCAACCCTACCTGGTACATATCATTTTCAAGTACCCGATTTAATCTAAATCCTTATTTTACTACCTACACACACACACACACACACATTTATATATTCATGATGATATGATCAGTGCAATGTGTACTGGATAGACTAGAAGGTGCTAGGAGTTGTGGTAGTAAAGATGCACTGTCATTGACCTCATTACAAGTAATTAAATACATTTCTTATTGTCTTCTGTGAGAGCGTATGACTCTTCCCCTAACTGTTTTGTTATGAAATACTTCTACCTGGCTTTGAAGAATTTTGCAAGCTGAAGTCGTTAACAGGTGAGTTGGTTACACTCACATATATATATATATGTGTATATATGTATTAATTTTTCTTTTTTATTTGTCTTTAACATTAATTATTAATCTAATTAGTTCAAAGTAGCACCTCATTTTAACGTCTTCCAACACTCCCATATTATGGATATTTTTTTATATGTAAGAGATATGATATACGAGTGGACCTTATCAAAAAGAAGTTGCTGATCCTTGATATATGAAAACAGGAAAAAATTCTGTTGTTTTTGTGATTCTTGTGTGACTGAGTGATTGCACACAGGTATAGACTATACCTGTTTAATGTATAAAGACTTATGTGGACTATAAATGTATAGACAGGATGACAGGTTAAGATGTGCCACCTGGACACCTCATCTTCACTATCTCTTCACAACTCTTACTGATCTTTCTCTCCTTTCCTTACTGAATGTGAATCACCATTCAGCTCCTCTGCCAGAACCGGCTCTGTCTCCACCCCACCCCTGCTTTCTCTCATATCTTAACCCCTTGTCCCCTAGCTTCAAGCCACCTGCCCCTTCCTGTGGGGTTCGTAGTCTTGTGGGCTGCATGCTGACCTCAGTAGTGCTGGTGGTATGGATTTAAAAAAAAAAATATAAAAAAGGGGCAGCCGGTACTTGCTGGCTGCCCTGGGTTAGCATTAGGAAAGGCATTCAGCTGTGGTTGGCATTAGGAAAGACATCTACCTGTAGAGACCATTCCAAAGCAGATATGCTGGAGCACAACATCCAGTCCTTGGGTCCAACAGATCCTCTCCAACCATCCAACCCGTGCGCCTATGCCAGCATGGGATGTGAACATTAAATGATGATGTTGTGGATACTGTATAATGTAATCAACTGCATGACTATATAATGTATAGACTGACTGTATAATGTAATCAACTGCATGACTATATAATGTATAGAGCAAGCGGCTGTAATGTGTAGATGTGACTGTCTCTTGTATTGATTGGGTTTGTGTTGTATAGTGTGTTGGTGGTTGAAATGAGCAAAACAAAATGGTGCCATTCAAAGAACTGTCCTGTAAATGGTTGATGGTTATAGTATCTGTAGAGTATTTATAAATGATTTACAGCATTTAGGTTCATTCGACCAGGTTGTGGGTTCAATCCTGTCACAGTTGACTTTGCCATTCTTTATCCCATTGGAATTAATGAAGTGTGTACCAGTAATGTACTGGGATTCAGTCAACTACAACCATCTTCTGCTTTAGAACTGTGGGTCTTGTGTCCAGGGGTCGATAAAATAAGCTACTAGTTGAGTCTGGTATGGATTTAGCCACTGCTATTGTACACCTTACCTGCAAAATTTTTACCTTTGTTCTCCAGTTACTAATAATTATTCACTTTAATCAGGTGGTGAGCTGGCCGAATTGTTAACACGCTGGACAAAATACCTAGCAGCATTTGATCTCATCTTTAATGTTTCTAGTTCACGTTCCACCAAAGGCATCTTTCATCTTTTCAGGGTAAATAAAACAAGTACCTGACGAGCATTTGAGGTTGATGTAATCAACCTACCTGCCACCCTGAAATTACAGGTGCTGCGCCAAGATTTGAAACCCAACATTATTTACATCAATTCTCGACATGTTGGCAGAGTCATTAGTGCATCAGACGAAATGCTTTTCGTTCTTTCATCTATCTCTTTACATTTCTGGGTTCAAATTCTATGTAGGTCGACTTTACCTTTCGTTCCTGCTTTTGGGGGTTGGGTTGGTAAAATAAAAGTACCAGTCAAATACTGGAGTCGATGTAACTGATTTGCCCCTCCCCTTCAAATTTGCTGGCCTTGTACCAAAAGTAGAGAAAAAAAATGATTTTTTATTCACATTTTATTTAAATTTATTTAATGAAGAACTGTGTCTTCTTTTTTTTTCCTCTTGTGTGTTTTTCAGATTCTCCATACAGTTGAAATTGATTCCTGCTCTGCCATTAAATAATAATGGTAACGATACAAACCTTGTTATTTTGAAACTACGACTAAATAGGATTTCACTGTAATAAGCTTAGCCTTTCGGTTGTCTGTAGCCAGTGAAAGGGTTAAGAAATCGCCTGTTGGGTAGGGATGCTGCACTATTTGCAGTTAGCTTTCTGCACACAAGTGACTGCAAATCAACACTGCAAATCACTGGATTGCAGTGTTGCTGTTGCTTACAGCATTGAGCTGTTAGATCATTGTGGTACCTGTTTACAGCTACCTAGACTGATAGTTCTTTGCAGCTTGGTTGACTGTACCATATTGTGGCACTACTTTACAGTTAAGTTGACTAGTACCACATTGTAATATTGCTTAACAGCTAAGTGGATTAGGGTTAGTGGTACCTCAGTTCAGTTTGGTAGAATGTATTTAATTCTGAGCACCTTCTTTGCAGCTAGGTGAACTGTACTTAATAGCGGTACCGCAATACCTCTCTGTGATACTCCTAGACATCTAGGTAGTGTAATTTAGTTGACCTTATGTATATAGCAAGGTGGACTGTGCCAAACACTGTGGACCCCTATATACAGCTAAGAAGGTTGTACCTCACTGGGGTACAACTTCTATACAGCCGGGTTGCGTATCCTCCACTGTGGTCCCTTTTTACAATTAGGTTGTCTGTGCCTCACTGTGGTCCCTCTTTACAGCTAGGTAGAAGTATGCTTCCTGTGGCACCTTATTACAGTTAAGAATGGAATATTAACAACTGAGCAATGATTTCCCCAGCTGTGTCCGTATATTTAGGTTCTTGTTCTAAATGAGGTCATTCAATTATAACACTGAGATGGTTGGAAACAAAAGACGAATGTGACTTGTTGCTTCTGTTTAGCCCTGTCTTAGAATTTGATTCAGCAGACCTAGGTATATCAAAGACTACAACATACAGCGTATTCTTGATTTTTTGATTTTTTTACTAAGGCAATAGGGTGTGATTTAAGTGGGTAGGGGATTTGGCTGTTATTTCAACCAGTTCATAGCACTGGTCTTGGCCTAAAATGTAGATATGTGTTGTGAAAGTTACTATCTATGACTAGCGTGGCTATATATAGAGATGAGTGTGTATGGCTAAAGTATATATATATATATATATATATATATATATATATATAGATAGATAGATAGATAGATAGATAGATACACACACACCACAGATCTCTGAAGTGTTTGTATTGAAGCTTCTGGCGCGAATGTCAAGCAATACAGCATATCGCCTCAAATTTTTGGCAGAGTGAATTGTGTCATGGTGCTGTTTTTCTCACAGACTGTGCCCAACTGACCCTATTATACTGTGTAGTCAACAAAATCAAAAACAAATAATGCACATGTGTGAAATGAAAAACATAAAATGGCGACAATTTACCCATCGCACCCTGTACATACACACACACACACACACACACACACACACATATATATATAAACTTAGGTACAAACAGAAACAAACCTGACTTTAGAGACAATTTGTAATATTAGGTCTTATTATTACTTGGAACAGAACATTCAGTTGACCTGTGGTAGTAGGGATGGTAGCTGTGGTGGTAGTTGTAATAATTGTTGTGATAGTAGATGTAGTAGTTGTGGTAGTGATATCTGTAGCAGTTGTAGTAGTTGTTAGTGTTGCTGAAGATAACTTCTCACCTGCTCACAGAGGTGAGAAGTCCATCTGTTACATTCTATTGAGTCTGTTGTAGGTCACTCTACTTTCTTTCTTCACAGATTAACACCTTGTGTGGTTTTTTTTTTTTCTATATCGGTCTCACCCCACAATGTCTACCCCTCCTTTGTACTCGATGTATCCACTTTCCATGTATTCATAATTGTAGCTTTATGCTCAAATGTGATGTCTCTATGTCCCCTAACTGTAGCCATGATCTGTGTAATTCTAGCTGTGTACCCAGCCGTGATGTGTCCATAGTACAGGCTGTATGGTATGTCACGCTGTGTCTTTAATATTGGTTGTGTGGCATGCTCTGATGTCTAAGCTGTAATGTGTTTGTGGTACTGCTGGTGTACTCAGCTGCGGTACTATTGAAGTACTCAGTTGTGATGTGTCTGTGGTACTGTTGGCGTACTCAGTTGTGATGTGTCTGCAATACTGGTTGTGTACCCTGCTGCAATACATCTAATATACCCTACCATGATATATGTCTGTAATTCTATCAACTCTGCTATTGTGATATATCTGCAATACTGGCAGTGTACCCTGCTTTGATGTGTTTGCAATAGTATGTACCCTACTGTATACTCTGTTGTGATTTCTGTAAATACTATATATATATATGTGTGTGTGTGTGTGTGTGTGTGTGTATGCCCCAGCATGGCCACAACCTCAGGGCTGAAATGTATAAAAGAATATATATATATATATATATATATATATATATATATGTGTGTGTGTGTGTGTGTGTCTCCCACTGTGATCTATCATTAATACTATGTCCCCTGGTGTGTTGTAATACTGTGTACACTGCTGATGTAAGCCTATGGCCCTAACTGCGCCCCCTGGTGTGATGTCTCTATGATATTATGTACCTTGCTATGAACTATCTGAAATACTGTGTACCCCCTGTCTCTCTCTCTATCTCTCTCTCTCTCTCTCTCTCTCTCTCTCTGTACCCAGTTTTTTGGTGTTCATGGCTTATTCATACCTCTATTTGTTTTTTCAGAAAGATCCATGGGAGTGTTGGAAGACGTGATAACTGCAGTTTATATCCAACCTAGGTTTTAAATGTGAAACTAATTTCAAACTGACGTTTTTGTTTTGAAATAAGACTTTGATGTTTTTGCGGGGACAAATCAGACTCACTCACTTCCCCCTTTTTCTGACACCTCAAATCAAATCTATATCAAAATAAACGCATCTGTCTTGATATCACACCCTCCTATGTCCCCCTCGACCCTTTGTCTTTGCCCTTCCCTCTGTCCCTTGTCTTTCCTCATTTCTCTCAATCCAACCTGGCCCTTACATCGATGTCTACCATCACAAAACCAGTGAATATGATCTGTTTGTTCCAGATTTATATTTTACAAACTAGAAAAGCTACCCACCTCTATCGGTTGCTAAGTTACAGGGATGTAAACGCACCAACACCAGTTGTCAAGCAGTGGTGGGAGACAAACAAATATATACATAGCTATATATGACAGGCTTCTTTCAGTTTCCATCTACCAAATCCACTCAAGGCCTTGGTCAGCCTGAGGCTATAGCAGAAGACACTTACCCAAGGTGTCACATGGTGGGACTGAACCTGGAACCATGTGGTTCTCTCTATTCCTTTCTCTCTCACTCTTCCTCCTTCCCTACCTTCATTTTTCGTTGCTGTCTTTTTAACAGTAAAACATTGTTTACTCATCACAGCATGATTAAAACAGCATTTATAATAATAATATTAATATTTAATGATGTTGAAAACAAACCCAAAAGACAGTGTGTGAGACAGGGAAAATATGGACGATTCTCTTTTTGTTATTTGACTATTTATTGTATCTTCCCTGCTTTGCCTTGTTCATTATTATTTGTTTTAAATCTGAAATTATTGAATGTATTAAAGTAAAAATCATTTGTAAAAATATATTATTTTTAACTAAACATTGCCTTGTTTTATGTATTTTTGGTGAAATTATGTATATTTATATAATGTGTTTTGTATTGTTTGAGATAGAATTCATTAGAATGCTAAAATTCTGACTGTGATATTTTCATCTTTGCTTGTTTATACATATGTCTTTTTCCAATTTGTTTTCATTGTTCATTTTCAGGTGCCATGTATGTGTGTATACATAGATACATATATATATATATATATATATATACCTACACACACACACACACAACATATATATAGACATAGCTATACACACACTTATATAATGTATATATATATGGAACACAGACATTAAATGACGACGATGTTGATACATACTTTTATACATATATATGTGTGTGTGTGTGTATAATTTGGGTACAGTGATGTGTTGATAGAGTGATGCTTAAATGGTGAAAGCTTTCTCTCTTCGTTGGTGTGTTGTAGAAAGTAACAGAAAAGTTTGGTGTTTCTAGAATTGTGAATTAATTTTCATTTGACAATTTTAGGAATACAAATATTGGTCTTGGTTCAGATTTATTTAACATCTGTTGCCTTTGTAGGGAACAACAGTTAAGAATGATCTGTTGACATAAATCTTTGACTTTGAACTTTACGAATACCTCATAGACATGCACTCAATCTTTTTCTACCTCACCATACACAAACAGATACCCCTTCTCTATCTCACCATGCACACACACACACGAACACACTTCCTCTACTCTGTCATACACAAACACATACAATTGGCTTTTATTTTTCTCCAGATTCTATAAAAATATAACAAGACACACAAGCTATGCAATGGGATTGAACCTGGTAACCTCAGGATTGTGAACTGAGCTTCTTAACTGTTTGGCTCTGCTTGCATCCTACGTTGGTGCATAGCTGTATAAGCACAGTCACAAATATACAGACGTTGAGACACAAGCACTTGTGTCTATGTGCTCACATGCATGTGTACTGTGATAGGCACACACAGTTAGTGATGCAAAGACAAATGTCCAAATACAATCAAGTGCACACACACTCATGCAATCAATCAATCAGGCTATGACAAACATAAACACATGATCAAGTGCGGTCAAACAAACACACAAAACATAAGGCGGATAGACAATATTTTATAGTTAGCTACTTTCCTAAACAATTCACTCTTTCAGCTGCAATGACTCTATATATTTATTTGGCCATTTATTTGCTACAACTTTGATACACTTCTGCTGATGATGCTCAGTCAAGGAGAAACAGGTCTGGAGTTATCTGTCTTACATATTTACTAGGAAAAATGAGGTGGTGAGAGGAGAAGATAAAAAGAAGGGGGGGGGACAACTTCAGTCAATGGCTGATGTTCTATTTATATTTCGCTGTGCATTTATCCTAAGTTTATAAATTTAAAAAAAAAATACCCGTCTCTCCCCTCACGTATTCAATATGCTGAAAGATAACTTGGTGCATAGCTGTATAAGCACAATCACAAATATACAGGTCACCAAACAAATTTTTAGGAAGCAGTTATTTTACATTCTGTGTTGATGGAGTAAGGTACCAGTCAGGTACTAGGGGTGATGAAATTTACTCCTCACAGAAGGGAATTATTATTATCAGATGTTATGGTGGTAATAATTATTGGGCGATGAGTTGGCACAATTGTTAACATTTCAGGCAAAATGCTTAGCAGTATTTTTTTCTAGCTCTGTACATTCCGAGTTCAAATACTGTTGAGGTCAATTTTGCCTTTCATCCTTTCAGGGTCGATAAAATAGGTACCAGTTGATCGCTGGGGATCAATGTAAGCTACTTACCCCTTACTCTCTTCCCCCTAAAATTTGAACCCATTATTATTATTGTTAGGGCAGCAAGCTGGTCGAATAATTAACATTTTGGACAAAGCTCTTAGTAGCATTTCTTCTGGCTCCGTCTGTTCCGAGTTCAACTTCGCTTTTCATCCTTTTGGGGTTGATGAAATAAAAATACTGGTCAAGTACTGTGGCCGGATGTCATTGACTAACCCTGACCTCTCTTCCCTTGAAATTGCTGGCTTTGTACATAGACCCTTTTGTGACAGAGAAAAACACAAGAGTATTATTGTAGTAGATATCTATTGTGCAGCATTTTAATTTTTTTTCTTCTTTTTCTTTCCCCCCACCCTCCTTTATAACCCTGATGTCATTTTGAGATTTTTGGCTTTTTTTCGTGTCGTTTCAGATTTACTCAGAATCTGTCAGTGTTCAGGAGAGATGTTAACGACAGTCTGAAAACACCCAGCAACAGTACAGCGCCAGCCTCCTCGGCTTCACTTGATATGATGAGTTACACATAGATCCTCCTTTGTCACTTCTCTAGCTCAGTCTCTGTCACTATTAAATTACAACAACAACAGCAACAACAACACTGCTAGGGAAACATCTCTGCAGCTGCTCTGACTACAACGATGACGACGACGACTACTACTATAACATCTACTTCTGCTGCTAATGATGATGATGTTGATGAGGATGAGGATGCTGCTGATGAAATGAAGACAATGATGAATAATGTTTAAAGAATTATTTAAAAAAAAAAAAAGAGTAAATATATGAATTTAAAATAAGCAAGAAACAAATGAGGGGGAAAAAAAAGGGTCCCTTTTGGGATTTTTAGGGCATAGAATTTTGGAAGGAACTAAAAATCACAATGGCAGTATTAAATATGTTTGGCAGACAGGGCAAGAATGGGCTGGCTGTGTAATTGGGCCAGTCGAGCGCCTGGAGGTGTGGTGTTGATTGTGAATAGATAGATAGTGTCGAGAATAATAAATGTTTGTCCAGCA
>NC_069002.1:4822322-4831085 GCF_001194135.2 Octopus bimaculoides | reverse complement strand
GGGTTGGGGGCGGTGGTGGCCCTCCCTTACTAAACCACCAAACCAGCATTCCTGTATGTCAGGGAGGAGGAGTACAGCGGAAGAAGAACTCAAAGACAAGAGGCTTGTTTTGGGCAGGGTGGCTGGACGAGACTGACAGGACGACACAGTGGGTATGCTTCCAGGCTTAGCTGATGGCGGGGAGACCAGAATTGGCGCATTTTTGTCTTGCTTTGGTTGTAACCTCCTTCGTTACAAACATTTAATAACTGTAGCTACACATCCTCTCCTTCCCTACCCCACCTCTCTCTCTTTTTTTTCTCTTTCTCTCAATTTTGTAAATGTTGGAATCCTTTTTGTTTGTTTGTTTGTTTGTTGTTGTTCTGTGTCTTGAGATGTTTTATTTTTTTAATAAAATTAAAACATGGGAAAGTTTGGAATCGGATTTTCTCTGAGACCATTCAGACAGATATTCTGACCTGACAATCTCACATATACCTACAAACATCGATATTACCATTCTCTGTATGTGCATACTCATATACAGTCAGTGTGTACCTGTGTGTTTTTATATATATATATACACACACACACACACACACACACACACACACACACACACACACACACACATATATATATCACTGTATCAACTCGACTATCGAATGATGTCACCCTACACACAGTTTATGTGTGTGCACCCAACATACATCAGTATCTTTACACAACATCATTAAATTCCAAAGGGCTTCTATTTTTTTCTCTCATGCCTTTCAGCAGTTTAAAATCTCTTATTATATTAGAATATCCATTTTGCTAAGTCTTTGATTCAGTTCCCATTTTTTTCCCTCCTCTCATCCTTTTCTTTGTTTCTCATATTTTAACAATTTTTCTTTGTTTTCCATGATTCTTTTTTCCTTAAAGTGAGAATTTCCATTTCTTGTTTACGAGAAAACTTTTCTTTTCACTTTGCTGGACTTGTTTTTCAAATTAGCTTTTGATCAACTTTACTGGGTTTCCCCCCTCCCCCATAATTCCTTAGTTTTCATTTTTGTTCTACCTCGCAATGTTTATGTTTTCCACTCCTGATCTCTTTTGCTGCTTTTTTTTTCCCCCTCATTCTCTTTATCTTGCTCCCGTGTCTGTCTGTCTCTTTCTCTCACCCTCCCCTACTCCTTTTTCCTGTCCGAGGAGTAAACCAGTTAGGGATGTTGGGTACTAAATGCTTGTTCATTGATTATAAACTGCTCTGCTTCATGGTGCCACCTGATCCCTGAAGTCTCTTGTGCAAAAAAAGGAAGCCTTAAATAGCTACTATAACAATAAATAAGCTCTCTCTCTCTCTCTCTAAATATATTTCTCTTTCTCTGTTCTCAAGACCTGCAGGAGAGTAGTATTTGTCGGGGAGGGGCAGGGTTGGCTAGTTACTTTAGGTGTTACATAATAAAATATATCACATTCTGGAACTGTTGTCATCTCCCAGCCAGCGGAGAGAATTGAACTGGTGTTGGACAAAGAGGAAGATGAAA
Source organism: Octopus bimaculoides (assembly GCF_001194135.2). Taxonomy (NCBI): domain Eukaryota; kingdom Metazoa; phylum Mollusca; class Cephalopoda; order Octopoda; family Octopodidae; genus Octopus; species Octopus bimaculoides. Next base: position 4,829,577 of record NC_069002.1, on the reverse strand, counting down.
ATTAAAATGATGATGAAGAGGAAAGAAGGAAGGAAAAAAGGACAATAAATAAAATTTAAAAAAAAAAAACTACAAAAACCAAGCTAAAGATACCCCAACAGCTGAGGATTGTAGCTTCTGTAGTCTGTTTTCAAAAAAAAATATAATATTAAAAAAAAAAAAAAGGTTAATCTTCTGCTACTGTTTCAAAATGATGCATTAAAGTTTCTCTAAAAATGACCCAGGTTTACACTTTGATTGGATTTCTTTTTTTTTCTCTCATTTTTCATGGTTTGTTACAAGTTGTTTTTCTTTTTCTTTTTACTTTTCATAAAAACACGTAAGATGTCAGTTGTAATGTATTTTATTTTTATTGTTTGTTCAATTCCATTTTTGTTTGTTCTTTGTCATTCAGATTATTCGGTCAAGTGTAATCCTTACATGGACGACTGCTGGTCTTCCACAAACAACCTTGCCTGGACTTGTGCCTTGGAGGGGAACTTTCTAGGTACAATTCCATGGTAAAGACACCCCCTTCATGACTGAAGTGGGAGTCTTTACCTTTTACTCCTTATGCGACCAGAAAAAAGGGCTACAACTATGATATTATATCATTTCTTAATAGCCTGCAGATCCATCTCAAGATTTGCAGCAAATTCTAACCATTTCAAAGGAGGAGAGATTGTCAGGAAAACCAGAATAAAGAGCAGCTTCATCAGCATAAACATTGATGAATTGAAGAAGATAGAGGCTGGAAGATGGTTGGTGAAGAGGAGAAATAGTGTTGGATCAAGAATAGAGCCTTGAGGAACACTGGCATTGATTGAACACTCAGAAGATATAAGAGTACACGGATGGGAGGCCAAACGACAAGAAACTGAACAGACAAGATGCCAAAAAGATGTACAAAAATTAAAAATTTAATCTCGTTAAATCTTAAGTGCTAAATTGATGAATGGGTCAAACTATGTACTTAGAATGTTTTTCTTTTATTATTGTGTCCAGTCAGCTTCTTGTCCTTTGGTATCCTGTCCGCACACAGAAATAACACCATCTTATAAAAACTTACATTTACTCAGCAGCACTACAAGGAAATTATTTGGTTTGACATATAAAGAAGGTTGGTATCAGAGGTTAATGTTCTAACCATTCTCTCAGCTCACATCTCTTCTGACCAGTTATATAATATATATATTATGTGTAAGGCAGATTCCTTACCGAGCCAAGAAAAATACCTGTCGTGTATATATATATATATATATATATATAGGCGTGGCTGTGTTGTAAGAAGCTTGCTTGCTTCCCAAATAGGAGACAGGCAGACATTGAAAGTAATCCTGGGACTTTAAAAAGAAATATTAGTGAGTTGAAAATGTTTTCTTGAAAAGTCAGCTCAGCAAAATTTTTTTTTTTTTTTTGTTAGCTAGCAATGTTATCTCCCTTGATGAGGCGTAAGTTACTTCCCTTGGTAGCAACCACAGTTGCGTCCCTTGAACAGACTTAATCTATACTATAAAGTCGGGGTCCTAAACTGGGATCCGTGTAAGGTGTTATGAGCAATAAATTGGTTATGTATCCACAATAGACAAAATATTTTAGCAATTTCTTTTTATCCAATTCCTAATAATGGTTGGGACGGTTTGACAGGAGCCTGTAACTGTTTCGGCAGGATTTTTACAGCTGATATAATTCAAATAGTAAGGCAAAGAAATAGTTGAAGGCATCTTTAATGATTCGTTACAATTGTTTCTGTACCAACTCTGCTTTCAATGTCAGTTTATGCAAAAGTTCAAAATGAAAATTCACGTAATATTTGTGGTTCTTAGACATTAGAGTGGCACTTCATCAGACTTGCATTAAAGGTATGCTCTTCCAGGGTTTGTTTTTGGCTTATGTGAGGAGGAAACAAAAAGTCAATAAAAGTATGGTATAGTTTTGCTGCTTTTTAGTAAAGCATATATATATATAGAGAGAGAGAGAGAGAGAGAGAATGCTATATATGAGATATAGAGGAAGTAGAATAAATAGATTAAATATTCTTTTACTTGTTTCAGCAATTTGACTGCAGCCATGCTGGAGCACCGCATTCATTTTAACATGGGTTTAGCTAATTTTGACTTATTTTTGCTGTGTTTTTGTTGAAGATGCTTCAACTGCAAGATTTTCTGCTCACACTGTTTCCTCAAGTGGTCATACTCCCTCTGCTGATTCACAGTCTCACTATGTAGTCTGAAACACAACATTGAACATGATGATAATGACGATGAAGGTGATGGTAACGATAATGATAGGACCCTCTAAGGATCATTATAAGCACTTTCTTTTATGAATCCTAAAAGATGAAACATGCCAGGGTTGGCTGAAAAGTTCATAGGCTGATCCTAAATACTCTCATGGAATGTAACCAAATGACGTTTTATTTTTCACCATAGTCCCCACCCCTTGGAGTCCACACACTTCTTCCATCCATGCTGCAGTGCTTGGATCCCATTCATGAAGAAGCTCTCATCCTGTTCGCCAAAAGTCATCAATAGCAGATATGAGGTCTTCATTACTGGCACTGCTAGTTTCAAGCCAAGTGGTTTTACATATTGGGGAATAGATGATAGTCAGATGGGACCAAATCAGGTGAACAGAGAAGGTGATCAACCAGTTGAAAACCACAGTTATGCAAAACAGCCATTGAAATGAAGGACTTGTGTGTTGATAAAATAAGTACCAGTTGACCACCGGGGAGGGGAGTAGGGTTAATGCAATTATCATCATCATCATTGTTAAAAATTGTGTCTAAATGGTTCTACAATTATAAGAAAAGTGAAATTTAAAATTAACTCTAAACCAAACCTGTTGATATGTTTGAGAAGAGACAGCAAAAATGACAATTACAATCTTACCCAAGGAAATAGGGATCAGTTTTTGGTTTGCAGTCAACTTCATGTTTTTCTTTAGTTAACTTCTGTAACTTGTCAGAGTATATTTCCTTCTCCACCTTCAGCTCTGTAATTGATGAGAGATTAAAACACCCAATAACCAATTATTAATCAATTTAGCTTATCGTTTACTACTTTAGGTGAATATCATAGCAGACTGTCATATGGAAACTCTCATGTATAATACTGGCTGATCTTTTCTTTGGTATTATGGTGTAGGAAAAAGAAAGCTTATATTTATTTGTTGAGGCAGATTTTCTTTCTGTTGCCAACCCATTTCCAAATAACATCATTTGTATGATGGCGATGCTCGTTCATAACTATCATGTGATATGTCAGTACAAGAGTATACCTTCACGCGCACACACACACACACACACACACACACACCAAGCTGGTTTCAGTATCTGCCCATCAAATCAATGCACAAAGACTTGGCCAGCTAAGGTCTAGAGTAGAAAACACTTGCCCAAGGTTCCACAAGTGGGACCGAACCCAAGACTACATGGCTGGGAAGCAAGCTTCTTAACCACATAGCTATGCTTATATAGATAGACAGAAACTGAAACAAGCTTGTCATGTGTGTGAGTGCATGCATGTGTGTATCCTTGTACATCACCATCATACAAATGATGTTGGTTGGAAATGAATGAGGCTTGGCAACAGGAAGGGCATCCAGCTATAGAGAAATCTGCCTCAACAAATTCCATCTGATCCAAGGTAAGCACAGAAAATTGGACATTAAATGATGTGTCTTTGAATGTATGTGGTTATGCATGTGCGGGAGTATGTGGCCTGTATCTATGACGCAAGTTGTGAGCAAAAAAGGTAGAACTTACCATCAACTGCTTTGTCTTGTTCTTCAAGTTGATGTTGGAGCTGTTGATATTGATTATTTAAATTCTTCAACTTCTCTGAAATATCTTCATAATTCTTGAAGTCTTTTACAAAACAGAAAGAAAAATTGTGATGGATTTTTAGGGAGATTGAAAGAATCTCAGATTTAGAAGAGGGACATATTTCATGGAAGGATTGCTGTGTCTGTTGGTACCATGTAAAAAGCACTGGTGATAGTACCACATAAAAAATACCCTGGCTGGCATTAGGAAGGGCATCCAGCATCCATAGAAACCAAGCCAAAAAACTATGAGACTTGGTGTGGGCCCCTGGCCTTGCTAGTTCCTCTCAAGCCATCTAATCCATGCCAGCATGGAAAATGGACACTAAATGTCACTGGTCGTCAGGAAGTGGTGGGAGACACACACACACATATATATGATGGGCTTCTTTCAGTTTCTGTCTACCAAATCCACTCACAAGGCTATAGAAGACACTTGCCCAAGGTGCCACACAGTGTGACTGAACTGAGAACCATGTGGTTGGGAAGCAAGCTTCTTGCCACACCTGTGTACTTTCTGTTTTAAGTCTGTCCATTGGTCAGTGGCAGTTGTAGACCTTCTGTTAAAACAAACTAGGGTTTCAACATAAATAGGGATCAGCTTTATCTAGAAAATATTTAATTCCTCTGTTGTTAACAATTAAAAAAACCCTTTACTGAAACAAAAGGGAAGTTTAATAGAGGAAGGGAAAATAGTTGTTTCTACTCCAGGAACAAAGCCTGAAATTTGGGGGAAAGGAGGAGAGTCGATTACATTGACTCAGAACGTAAAGACAGGAAATACTGCTAAGCCTTTTGCCCAGCACGCTAACATTTCTGCCAGCTCGCCCGATCCACACACTTATTGCAAGCGGTCTTTCAGTTTTTCTAAGCCCTGTAAAAGAACTTGGAAGGATGGGCCTCCAGCCAGGCCTTGTGTGATAGCCCTTAAAGCACCCTTTGTACATAATATTTTACGAGAAATACAGACAAAATTAATGGATTTAAAACAGTCTTATGTTAAACTTACTGGTTTTCAAGAGTTTTTCTTCTTCAAGAAGTTTCTCCATTTCTCTCTTGATGGCAATGTTACCATTTTTCCTGGTAGAAGCCATCAGGCCATGTGTATTGAGGAAGATTGGCACCTCATTACAGAACTCCACAAACTCCTGGCGCCACTGCTGTTTGGTGTTGTTCTAGTGATAGAGAGACACAGGTACAGTATAGTGGTACGAACTAGTGTTGTGATGTGTTACACTGGTACAGTGTAGCGTACAGTAATACAGAGTGATACAGTGGTACAATAATACAACATATAGACAAAGGAAAGAAGGATAGAAAGATAGATAGACAGTTATTATATACCCAAGTCTGTCTTAGTGGTTCGACTCATGATCGTATGAAAAAGGAATCAGGTTAAGGCAACTCCTCCGATCTATGCTAGCATGGAAAAGCAGATGCATGATAATGATGATGATGATAGCTGTCTCTGCCGGTAGTACTGTCTGCATACTGTTTCCATGCTTGCATGGCTGGGATGGTTGAGTTATTTCAGTAGTTGTTTTTTCACAGTTGAATGAAGATCTTTTCTCCGAGCAATAAGTGAACTGTGAAACAGGAAGTAGAACCGGTTTTGATCAAAAGATGTTCCAGTTTCAAAATTTCTCATCTTTCATTCAGACATAATATGTCTAGGATTCCATTATCCAATGTGTTTTTAATGTTTTTCTTTTAAGACAGTAAGGTCTTTGAAGAAAATTTGGCTGTTGTTTGAAATAGTTCAAGTGACTATACTGAAGGTTTGTCAAAAGCAAATTAGGGCAAACAGAGTGGGGGGCCCATGCTTTAGGATATAACACAATATATATATATATATATATATATATATATATATATATATATATATGCTGCTTTTATGGATTCCCATGACTCTTGTCACTATCCAATTCCATTATTATCAATTTGAATTGGGTGCTTGAGTCATTAGCTGATTACACAAGCATGGATGCCACTCCTACAAGCATCAGTGTTCTACAAAATAAGAACATTCCCACATTTAGTTTTAGAAATAAAGGTGCCAAGCTCAAACCTAGTCTTGGGCTGCATACACATCCAGCAATGAGACCTAAGGAATTTTTGAGATTAAACTGATTGATACAAGGCATAGGTGCGAATATAAAAACATTTATCATCTATTAACCTGTGCTGGTGCCCCGTTAAAAGCACCCAGCACACACACACCAACATAGTGGTTGGCATTAGGAAGGGCATCCAGCTGTAAAAACCCAGCCAAATCAGACAGGAACCTAGTGCAGCTCACCAGCTTACCAGTTCTGGTCAAACTGTCCAATCCATGCCAGCATGAAAAACGGACATTCAAGGATGATGATGATGACCATTTAGTATTTAAACTGGCCAGATTCAGCCCAAATATTCTGGCTTTTTTCTTTCTTCAAACTGGCCAGATCTGGCCTCTCAAACCTACTCTGCAATGTCACTCTAAAAACATACAATCGCATCGTCGGAATCTGAAAGCTTTGGAGGTAATGCGTGATTAATTTGGACAATCTGAATAAATAAGCATTACATTTGATGGAGTGTATGTGTATATATATATATAAATATATATATATATATGCCATATATGATTTGTTACACTATGTAGAGAGTAGGAGGAGAAAGAGAGGAACAAAGAAAAAAAAGCAGACTTAGTGTAAGGCAAATATGGTGTGTGTGTGTGTAAAGAAATTGGCTGCACGCATCACATGTGAAACTATCACAGACATAAATACATAAACCAGATTCCAAGAAGGTAAAGAAACGGTTGCCTATAGTCTGAACATAAAAATACCTTTCGACTTTGTCTGAGAAACCAAGTCCGAGACTGGTTATCTGTAGGAATTCAATGCAAACAACAAAGAAGCAACAACAGAAAGAAAAGACTGCATTTCTTTGGGAGCCGATGACCGTCTTTCTTTGAAATCCAAGACTTCTTATCTTTGGTAGTTAAGGAGTTAAATATAAACAAGAGAGAAAATATAAACAAAGAACTCTCGAGAGAGCACAAGATCAAATTGTTTAATGATTACATGGAATGGTTGGGTGTTCGTCTTGTGAGAGTAAGAGTGTCTTTTTTTTCTTTTGTATGTTTCGTTTATTAGACTGTGGCCATGCTGGGGGCATATATCATCATCATCATCATTTAACGCTCATTTTTCATGCTGGCATAGGTTGGACGGTTTGACCAGAGCTGGTAAGGCCAGGGGATGCATCAGGCTCCATTGTTTGTTCTGGTGTGGTTTCTATGGATGGATGCCCTTCCTAACACCAACCACTTCACATAGGTTGGACAGAATCATATATATATATATATATATATATATATATATATACATATATTGAAAGAAGGAAAATGGATATATGAATAATTTATTTATATGATATAAAGATGTTGACATTTTTTTAAAAA
>NC_069002.1:4817617-4821957 GCF_001194135.2 Octopus bimaculoides | reverse complement strand
TATATATATATATATGTGTGTGTATATATGTGTATATATTCCTTTACTGGTTTCAGTCATATGACTGTTGGCATGCTACGGTACTGCTCCTGAGGGATTTTAGTCAATCAGATCTGACCCAGTATCTATTGAAGCCAAGTATATATTTTATCGACCTCTATGAATCAAACAGCTAAGTTACCTTTTGGCAAAAAACAGACTCAACCTGATTCAACTTTTATACACACACACACACACAAATTTATATAGCTAGTTTAATAAACAAACCAGTATTTTTGTGTAGGTCTCATATCTCTCTTGTAGATCTCTTTTCTGTTTATTCAAAGTGTCAGATCTAATCTGGCAGCATTTCGACTCCAATATCTCTTCCTGCAGCTGCTCTTTCTGGAAGAAGAAATTATGAATAATGGTTATGAACATGCCAAACAGAGACACATAAAACATGACAAGAAATTGTTAATTAGGTTAGGGTTGAGGAATTAGCAATAAATCACAAGAAACTGCTTTTTCTAACATACTGGTTGGTCTACACTAATATTCATCTCATTCCATAATATCCTTTTTAATTATCAACTGTCATCATCATCACTGCTGTAATCATCATCATCATCATTATAGTCATTTAATGTCTGTTTTCCATGCTGGCATGGGTTGAACTGTTTGACAGGAGCTGGCAAACCAGAAAACTGCAGCAGGTTTCACTGTCTGTTCTGGCATGGTTGTTATGGCTGGATGTCCTTCCTAAAGCCAATTACTTTACTAAAGTGGCCTAGGTGCTTTTTATGTGGCACCAGCATTGGCAGGGTCTGCTTTGGCATGATTTTTACAGCTGGATACAATGCTGGCACTGTGTAAATGCACTCATGCCAGTGGCATATAAAAGTACCTAGCACACTGTTAAGTGGTTGGCATTAGGAAGGGCATCCAGCTGTAGAAACCATACCACAACAGACAATTGGATTCTGGACGGCTCCCAGCTAGCCAGCTCCATATCGAACCATCCAATCCAAGCCAGAATGGAAAATGGACGTTAAACAATGATATTGATGAAGATCTATCAAGCTTTTTGAAGCAACATGATTTGCAGAAAATACCAATTCTAATTTTTAGGTAGCAATCTAACATCCTCATTGGAATAATCATGAAATGTAATTTCACAGTCAAAATGTTAAGCCACAAAGGTAGGATTTGAGTGAAATTTGGCTGGCATTTCTAGCAAAGCAAGCAACCATGACTCAAAAATATGCATGTCACTTAAACAGATTCACCCTTTTACTGTGTGAAATCGGATATATCCAGTCAAAATTTCATTACCCTTAATTGAGGAAAGCAGTTTAATACACCAATCTGTTTTTTATTGAGGAATGTCGTATTTGAAACAATTTCCTGTTGAGATCTGTCAAGTTTACTTAGGCAATGTTTTGCAGAAAATACCAATTCTATTTTTTTTTTGGTAGATATTTAATAACATTCTGGAATAATAACCATGAAATTTAACTTCTCAGTTAAAGGGTTAAAATGTAAATGATTAAAACAAAAAGGGCCTCAAACTACACACACACAAAGAAGCTGTCTCAAAAACACAATAGCACTTACCATTTGAGATATTTTGTATTCAAGTAAAGAATTCTTCTGGTGCTGCTCGTTAATCAGCTTCTCATACATCTCTATTTCTGTTAAGACAAAGACCAGTAGTAGTAGTAGTAATAGTACCAGTAGTGGAGGAGGTAGTAGTAGAAGTAGTGGAATTTATGGTACCTAAGCGAACTTGGATTAAATCAAGTAGGAGAATCCCTGATGCATACACAGATAATCCAGTGTTGTTGTTTAGCCCCACATGTGATCATAAACGTTCCAACCATGACCATCCCATACTTTTTATTCAGACACAGTTTATGAAGGGGTGCTGAAAAGTTCCTGACTTTGGGGTAAAAGAAAATACAGGAGGATCAGTTAATTATGATTTTATGCAACATATTCCCTTCTCAGATTCACACACTTATTGACAGCGGTCCTTCAGTTTTTCTGAGCCCTGTAAAAGAACTCAGAAGGTTGGGCCTCCAGCCAGGCCTTTTGCAATACTCTTAAAGCCAGGAACTTTTTGGCAACCCCTTGTATCTATCTAAGACTACATTATTCAGGGGTTATAGTAAAAGACACTTGTTGAGGGAGTTGTGCAGTGGGACTGAACCCAAAACCATATGGTTGGGAAGTAAACTTCTTACCACACAACCACACACACACAATTTCGTGTGTGTATGTATGCATGCATGTACAGGTGTGTATGTATGTTTCTGTATGAATGTTTACATTCTGTGCTTTACATGAAAAAGTGCAGAACTACAAATGGTGAAGCTTGTTTTTATTCCCTGTCAAAAACAAAAAAAAAATCATCTGTCAGCTCTTATACATTCAAAGATGTATAGAAAACAGATAAAGGTTAGTGACAGGAAGGGCATCTGGCAATAACAACAACAACATAATATGTATTCATCTAAGCCATGCTAGCATGATACATTGGATGTAAAATGAATGAATGAACAAACAAAATTAAACAAAATAGCATAATGTTATATAATACTTAATCTTGAAAGATCAAAATATGTTTGAAAACATTTTCTTCTGTAACTTCTTTTCAATCACACACATACGTATACCTGTACATAGATTGCACATACACCTGACAATGTTAAAAACAAAAAAGAAGACAATAACAAAATTTTCTTCCTTTAAACCCAAATGCCAGACACCTGTTACAGAAGCATAAAAGAGGGTAAGGAGGAAGAGGGTACAGACTATGCCAAATACATTGTCAACAGTTTAAGGTCAACGTAGATGTTGGCTTCTATGTACGTACGTGTGTGTGTGGTTGTATGTGTGTGTGCTTGTCTATAAGGTATTCAGAGGTGGAGGAAGTTAAGTTATTGTGGCATAAAGAGACAAAAGCTGAAAGCTTTTAAACTCCTTCCAATACAACAAAACACAACATACGGTTCTGGTTAGTACCCCAGTTACGTCTCTCAGTCCAGTCCGCCCACCCGTATTAACTGCTACCCTGATGTTGTTCCCGTGCTGTCAGCCACAGAAATTAGAAGTTCGGTTATGTCTTCAAACAAAGAAAGAAATAATGATGATGATTATGATGATAACAACAATAATTTACAACATAATAGCAAAAGAAATCTTTTATGATTTTTATTTTTATTTTTATTTTTCAGCAGTGACCTGGGGGTCAAGATAATATCAGAGAGTAAGGGGCTGTTATGTATTCTCGACCTCCCTACCGTTTTTTGTCTATTTTTTAAAAATGAATGGACTAATTTATTAATGTAGTGCAGGTACACTAGCACACCTTTCTCTCTCTCTCTATATATATATACACACACACACAGTATGTATAGAGATAGAAAAAAAGAGAGTGTGTGTGTGTGTGTGTGTATGTGTCTATCTATCTTTCTACATATATATATATATATATATATATATATATATATATATATATATATATATATGTATGTATGTATATATACAAGACAATTTAAATAAAAGGGAGAATTATACATGTACACAATAAGAAGCACCTGTACCAGCATCACATAATGGAACACCTGTGATGGCCCCATGTTAAAAAGCACCCAGTACACTCTGTAAAATGGTTAATGTTGGAAAGGGCATCTAGCCATAGTAACCATGCCAAAACAGATGGCCGGAACCTGGTGCAACCCTCCGGCTTGCCAACTCCTGTCAAACTGTCCAACCCATGCCAGTATGGATCTATGTATCTATCTATAGAGTGTGTGTGTTTACACCTCTACTCTTCTGAAAAAACCATGAGCTACATATAGTGACATTGTTGTCATTTTTTTCTTTCTCAACAAATTGTTCACTGGCATTGACTCTCTGAAGATGTGTTAGTGACATGAAGAGCACCTGGCTGCAAAACAGTGCTTCGATAATATATTCACCTAACCCATGATAACATGGTAAAATGATTGTAAAAACAAAATGGTATGTATGTATGTATGTATGTATGTATATATATATATATATATATATATATATATATATATATATATATATATATGAATATACATACATACACACTCTCATATACATTACAAACATCTACACAAAAACACAAAGGTGTCTAGTTATTATAGACACCTAACAAAATATATTGTTATATAATTGTTTTAAAAGAGGTGGTGAATTGAGTTCATCATACACACACAATATATACATACATATATATATATGTGTATATATATATATATATATATATATATGTATATATGTATATATATATATATGTATATATATATATATATATATATGTATAT
>NC_069002.1:4811843-4815377 GCF_001194135.2 Octopus bimaculoides | reverse complement strand
ACAGTTGAAAACAATTGCCCAGGGTTCCAAACAGAGGGACTGAACTCGGAACCATGTAACTGGGAACAAACGTCTTGCCACAGAGTCACGCCTGAAGAAAGTCGTTTAGTAATTAGCTTGGAGTAACTTTTATTAAGAGAAAGCGATGATTAAAGTCTCCTCTGTTAATAAAATTCTTTAAAATTCGAACCAAAACAAACCACCTCTCCTCACAAAAAAAAAAAAAAAAATCCATCTTTTACCTTTTAGAGAATCGTTCCTTATTTTCTCTGCAATTTGTTCAGCTTCGAGAATTTGGTTGAAAAGTTTGTCAAATGATGGTTCCATGGTAGATATGTGTTAGAATGGGAAGACAAGGATGAATGAAATTGACACAGAAGATTACTCAGTGGATGGAAGGGAGTAAAAGATGCCGAGGTGTTGGTCTTGTTCCCAATGATAGAGTTTATAAGTTTTGCATCATAATCGATCTAAGATCTCTCTCTCTCTATATATATATATATATAGATTGATAGGTAGAGGGTTATAGATGAGGGCAACAAATGAATGTTGGGTTCAAGCGATTCTCAGTGGTGTTAATGGCTATCAAGCTCTAGTGACAAGACTGAGGAAGCTTTTCTATATCGGAGACTGGGTTTTGGGGATTAATAATTAATGGTAAGATTAATTACATACATGTAAGAGGAAGACGAGTGAGGGGAAGATGAGGTAATTTACGGAGGATATTGAAGGCGTTTAGGCAGGTATTTGCGGAGAAAGGAAAAGGGAGAAAATGATTAGAGAGGATAATGTATGAATGAAGAGAAATTAATTACGGAGGTTACGAAGGGTTACGAAGAACACCGAAGGTTAGAATGCGTTGTTATTGGAGACGTCGAATGACAGGCGATGGGTAAGTGATTACAGTGAGACGGGAAGTTACGGAAATCACCGAAAGAAGGCTTGTGTGACGTAGAAGAAGAATAGTTTCACGAATCAATTAAATAGTAACTCGTCTTTCTTTTAAAAAGCAAAGGTCCCGATCGACAGGGTCGCGGACCAATACCGGTCTGCACAAAGAGAATAAAATTTTATTCCTGTTTTATTGACTATCGCAGTCTTTAGGATGCTTTTGCGTTATATATACATATATATCCTCTAACATTATATACATATATGTCATATCTTGATCACAACTGTTCGACGATTGCGAATGTGAAACTCGGAGGAAGTTTTTTGTAATGTTTTTGCGGCTTTAATAAAAAAAAAAGTATATATGTAAGTATAAAATCGCTTGTTTGTCTGTTTGTTATCAATGCATTCAATAACTAGTAAAAATAATCGTGTTCAAAGTGAAGTATATTTGCCACTTAAATGCGACTAAACCCTAAGGGTGAATGTTACTGTTGCTTTTAGCCCCAGGAGAACATCTCCTGCAGCTGGCTATTGACACACTTTCTGTGCCCTGTCGGTATTTACAAAGGGAAGTCATCCTTCCCATCGTCGATCTGACGTGATTCGCATAAAAAGTAAATTATCCAATTGAGTTCTTAAATTCACTGCAACCATCAAATTTACCTCCTCATAAGCTTGACTTGAACACCTGTAATGCTTCTAAGAAATTTAGATCCTCCAAAATTGTGTAATGAAGTAAGACTTATTGTGAAGAAAATGATGCCACATGTTATAGAAGCTACTGTACTCTCCGGATGTGGACCAGGCAATAATGTATTCATTGCTAGAAGTCCATTAATACCTACTGATTCACAATTTCAAAGAGTACAGTTTCCAATTAGACGAAATTTCGCAGTGTCCATCAACAAATTGCAAGGGCAGACATTATCAGTAACCAGTTTGCAATTAGAGGAGCCTTGCTTCCCTCATGTTGGATGCTCACATGTTAGAAGTTCAAAATATCTTTCCATTTATACTCCACTGGAAAAAACTCATTATCATGTTGTATCATCATCATCATCGTTTAACGTCCGCTTTCCATGCTGGTATGGGTTGGACGGTTTGACTGAGGACTGGCAAGCCAGGAGAAGTTTTATCATAACTTGCTTTTTATGTGTTTTCTCTCTCAAGTATATTAACCGTTGTTGATCTCACAGAATTTGTTATGCCAGTAATGTTAGAATCACCAACCACAATAATTATTTAGAAAAAAACTCGTCTATAAAATCTTTGAATGAAATCTCATTATTGTCTTTAAACTGGGCAATGCTGGGTACTTCTGCTCGCGAAACCGGTTTTGATGCAAAAAAGATTGGAAACCACTGCTTTAACTGAAATTATCCTTTTAATTAGAAAACAGAAACCCCCTTATGTCTCGGATTTAGCATGCAGAGTGTATCCTCTGTTAGAGTTCTTTCCAGCAGCTCTATTATGTGTGTGCGTGTTTACATATACATTTGTGTGCTGTGTGTTTGTATATGTATATTTGTGCATATGTACGTGTGTGTACACTACACTATTATGAACTAATGTTTAACAAACACATACATACATACATACACATATATACATACATATAGTTATTACAGAAATAAACTTCCTACATGATAAAGGTGTATATCTCTTTATGTATGTGTGTGTATATATATATATAACATGTATATATGGATAGATATGTGCATATGTACATGTACACATTCAAACATATGTATCTGTGCGCACACAATGCTTTTAGTGTATATATGTGTGAATAAACTCCCATTGTGGACTATAATAAAGATTCTCTGTTTATTATGAACGATAACGGACGGAGGTTGAACTGGTGAGTGATGAGGGAAGACCAATTAATTAATCAATTATTGATCAGTTACTGATCACTGAAGTGTTGTAATGGAAAATGAAATGGTCGGGGTCTTGTTCACTGACCGTATCGAAAATATCTATGGTAAGGTCCACTGGTCAGGTTTCCATGAGGTGGGGCAGCTTTTGGTTTTTATTGATAAGGTAAAGGAAACGATAACAGTCATAACAGTAGTGTGAGAGAAGCGGGAGAAGGAAGGAAGTCGATTTGGGTTTGTCTGGAAGTCATGTAAGTGTGAAAGGGTGAGGGTTTATGAATGTTTAGGAATGTGGTGTTTGCATGTGAGGGGGAGAGAAGTTATGTGTCTGTTGTGCGTATCTGAACAATAACATTATTATTATTATTATTGATTAAGGTGGTGAAGCTGGCAGAATCATTAGAACATCAGGCAAAATGCTCAGCAGCATTTTACCCATCATTATGTTCTGAGTTCAAATTCTGCTGAAGTCAGCTTTGCCTTCATCTTTTCAGGGTTGATAAAATAAGTACCAGCTGAAGACTGGGGTTGATGTAATTGACTGATCCCCTCCCCCCCTCGGGCGAGCGAGCTTTTGCCCTTTTGCTTGATGTGCGGTTTCCGTCCACTCTGGAACCACATTGTTGAAAGGTAAGCTTCCTAACCACACAGCTACGCCCACATAGATATTTCTGTCTGCACACACACATTTGCATATTGTGTGTATATGTATGTATATACATAAATATTCAAACATATATATATATATATATATATATATATA
>NC_069002.1:4809770-4811743 GCF_001194135.2 Octopus bimaculoides | reverse complement strand
ATATTACTTGGTTCAGTCATTTGACTGTGGCTGTGCTGAAGCTTTCTAACACACAGCCACACCCCCACCTATATATAAATGTAAGTAATTGTAAAATCCAAGGATCTAAGTGTAGAAAGTTTATAAACTTCGAGCAGCCCATGGTAGGTATAAAAAGCAACATTCAGGAACAATAATAATTTATTGAGGCTGAAGGTTGCAGGCTTTTCCCATATTGAAGTTCGATTAGCTGAAAAACTTGTTGTATAGCTGATGGTTAGCAACTTGAGTCACTATGAATCAGGGAGTGGAACAGGCAAAATCCAGACAACACATGTTTCCTTGCAAGCGGCTCCTCTGGTGTAATAGTTATTCAATGATGGGTACTTAGCCAGCTACTAATCAGGCTGAAGATACTTCAGTATCTTCAGGGACAATGTAATTTTCATATAACTAAGGTATCTTCGGCCTGATGACTAGCTGGCTGAATACCCCATCACTGAGTACACCTCATTGAGTAATTATTTCATCAGAGGATCTGCTAGCTAGGAAACATATGTAGCCTGGACTTTATTTGTTCCACTTCCTCAATTTGGATTTATATATGTGTGTGTGTGTGTGTGTGTGTGTGTGTGTGTGTGTGTGTATGTGTGTGTGTGTGTGTGTGTGTGTATGTGTGTATGTATTTATATGTATATATATATATATATGCTGAGGCCCCCTTCTGCCATGACTGACCATGGGATTGCACCCAGAAAGTTACCCTTCCAAGCACAAGTCCGGGCAAGGTTGTTTATGGAAGACCAGCAGTTGCCCATGCATACCAGCCTCCCCTCTCCATGCCACCAATGTTATCCAAAGGAAAGGCAAAGGCCGATACAGCTTGGCACCAGTGATGTCACAACTCATATCTACAGCTGAGTTAACTGGAGCAACGTGAAATAAAGTGTCTTGCTCAAGAATACAACATGCAGTCCGGTCAGGGATTCGAACTCACAACCTCACAATCGTAAGCTCGATGCTCTAGCCACTGAGCCAAAAATTTGGGAATGGAACAGATAAAATCTAAGCTACATATATTTTGTAGCTAGCAGAATGTTGGAAGTAGTAAATTATCCAAACAAGGATAGACTGCAAGCTACTCATAGAGGCCTTTAGATTATCGTTAGGAGATCCCATATTAACCTGTTGGGGATTTGATCAAAATATATCTATATATCAAAATCAATATCATCATCATCATCATCATCGTCGTCGTCATCATCATCATCGTCGTCGTCGTCATCATCATTGTTTTGTTTGCTTTCTATGTTGCCATGAGTGATGGGATTACTTCATTAAGAGACAGCTCATATCCTTTTTATTTCTTGTGACACCAGCACCAGAGATGTATAATATCTTTAACAAGACTTCAAATCTGCAAAACCTTCAAATGCTTGTGGTTTAGCTACCATTCTTCATAAAATGTTGGCAGTTTCTGTCTGTCTTTTAGTAAGTAAATATGTTTGGAAAGTACTATGGTATCTTTAGTCATTTTGGAGGCATTAATGGTATGAGTTTGTTGTGCTGCTGTAGTTGACTCTTAAATAAAGTCTCTGTAAGCCATATTATGTGTTACTGTTTGCAGAGACAGTATCTCTCTTACAGTATAAGTGAATGTGTGTTTGTGTGTGTGTGTGTGTATTTATATGTATGTATATATGTAATATGTGTATGTGTGTGTGTGTGAGTTCATGTCTGTAAAATATTCAGTAAAAATCAGTTAAAAACAACACAGAATGAACAACTCAGAAAGAACAAAATATGATGATGTGGTATTAGTTTTAGCTGAACACTTGAAAGGAGAATGGAGTGTCTTGACATTTCAGACATTAGTCCTTATTGAGAAAACAAGGAAAATGAAAGAGTAACATAGGGAGAAAGAGAGAGAGAGAGAGAGTAAGTGAGGGAACATAATATACATATAAGTGTGTGTGTGTGTGTGTGTGTATATG
>NC_069002.1:4806929-4809760 GCF_001194135.2 Octopus bimaculoides | reverse complement strand
GTGTGTGTGTGTGTGTGTATATATATATGTGTGTATATGTATATTTATATGTAGATATATATTCTCACACACACACACACACATTTTTTGTACGTGTGCATGTGTATATATATATACACAATATATGCATGCACGTGGGTAAACATGTCTAATATATGAGGATGTGTGTATGCAGGCATACATTCATGCAGGTATGCACTCACAAAGGTGAGTGTGTGTATGTGTATGTGTGTGTGTGTATGTGTGCATGTGTGTGTACACGTGTGTGTATGCTAGCAAGTGAAAAAACAATGTCTTCAGTACATAGTCCTTTATCATTCATACAAACCTAGTATGCAAGCATCGTATATGAAAAGCATCAAGCTGGTTGATGTGCTTTTGGTACAGAGTCCAAGATTCAGCACCATGAAGCAAGGTTGTCAAGTCCACTGACTTATATACATCGACTTTCACCATTTTTCCATGTTGGCATGGGTTAGATGGTTTGACTCTCGCTGGTAAGCCAGAGAGCTGCATCAGGCTCCAGTCTGTTTTGGCTTGGTTTCTATGGCTGGATGCCCTTCCTAATGCCAGCCACTTCACAGTGTGGACTGGATGCTTTTTATGTGACATCAGCACAGGTGAGGTCAGTTTTGGCATGATTTTTACAGCTGGATGCCTATTCCACAGAGTGTACCAGGTGCCTTTAACATGTCACCAGCACAGGTGCCTTTAACATGTCACTGGCACAGGTGCCTTTAACGCGTCACCAGCACAGGTGCCTTTAACATGTCACTGGCACAGGTGCCTTTAACGCGTCACCAGCATGGATGCCCTGAATGAATCACTGGCATGGGTGCCCTTAATGTGTCACTGGTGGGGATGCCTTTACCATATCACTGGCACAGGTGCCCTTAACATGTTACCAACATTGGTGCATACATCACCAGCACTGACCATGACTACGATTTCATTTAGCTGGACATATCTTCTAAAGCACAGCAAATCTCCAAAAGTCTTGATCACTTGTCATCGTCTTGCCACAGTATCACCAACTGGGATAAAGTTACAGGACCACAAGTTATACTAACACTAGTCACATTTCCACCAGCTGTAACAAAGCTACCATAGGACTGGCTTTACTATCCATGGTAAAGCCAGTCCCTTTTAACAAGCCGTAGTAAAGCTAGTCACAGTGTCACGGACCGTGTTAAAGCTAGTCACAATATCATTAGTAATAACAAAACTGCATGTGGTAAATCTCAGCAGGTAATATTGTACAATGGTGCTTCATCTGTAGTAGAATTAAATCTAGGTACCATGGAGCAGTGCTAAAATCATCTGTGGTAGAACTAGCTTAAAGTCTCACAGATTATCAATTGGCATTACATAAATACAATTAGAATGAGTCATTAAGCTATCTTGGAATAATAACAATGTGGACGAGGGTGGCAGCTTTTGCTTCTCCTACTTTTTATGTGAGGGATGGAGGGATGGTGGTGGAAGTCCTCCCTCTCTTTTATGCATGTGTAGTGGTGGTGGTTTTGTGGCAGTAGCCAGCTAGAGGCAGATGGTCATCTTCAGAGTTCTATACTGCTCAGACAGTCCCTTCTGTGGAAATTGGTTATGTCAGAAATCATAGGGAGCACACGTGCATGTGCGTGTGCACACACACACACACACACACACATACTCTCTCTCTCATTCACACACACACATACTCTCTCTCCTCTCTCTCTTGGATTTTTTGACTTCATAAACAGGCATCCAGCTTGAGGGTAGACAGGAGACAGATGAGGGTAGATGGGGGATAGCACTCCTCATTTTCTGGCTCTGCAACCATTTTCTACCCTTCTTCTCACAGTCCTTGTAGCACCATCAATCCCAGTGGCAGAAGTACATATTAAACTTTCATCATCACCCTCATTGTCATCATCAACATCATCATCATCAATATTGTCATGGTTGTCAGTATTCTCATTTGATCAGGGTATCTGCTTGTATAGTAGTGAGAGTAGTGGTGGTGGTGGTATGGGCGGGTGGGTGTTTTGTCATTGACTTAACAATGCCTAGGGTAATGGGTAGAGGAGGGTTTTGTTTCCCCCTTTGGAAAAAAAGAAATATATATATATATAAAAAAATTTAAAAACTAAAACAAACACCAACAACAAATAGATTGGAATACAGTTGGGGGGACAGCAAAATTAAAAACGAATAAAAAGAAAACCAGACTAATTAAACAAAAGGGAACAGTTAATTGATTATGGTTTTTAATTACTGATATGACAATGATGACGATGACAACAACTAAATATCTGAAACATATTATTGTGATTTATTCATATGTTTTGGAGTTTACCCCATATTCCAGATCATGTTTGAATAACTTCATATTCTATTATTCTTCTACTGTTTTCAGTAGTTGGACTGCGACCAAGCTGGGGCACCCCTTCTGGGAGGTTTTAGTTGATCGCCTCTGATACTTATGTTATTCTTTTACTTGTTTCGGTCATCTGACTGCAGCCAAGCTGGAGCAATGCTTTGAAGGGTTTTAAGTTGAACTAAATAATATATATATATATATATAATATATATATATATATATATATGTGTGTGTATATGGATATATTAATAATAATAAAGGTGGCTTATTCACAATTTACAATCAAAAGACAGAACTATAGATGTCACTAAATTGACTAAGGGTGCTAGTTTGCATCAGCATTGCTAGAAATAAGAGTCAAAACAACTCAGCCATGAGAACATACTTATCTTATGACTGACAAGGCAGGCAAGCTCCCCAGAGCATCCAGGGTATATGTATATATATATATATATATATATATATATAT
>NC_069002.1:4802207-4806806 GCF_001194135.2 Octopus bimaculoides | reverse complement strand
TATATATGTATGTATATATTTATATATATCTGTTTATGATGGATGTCAAATACTATTGTAATTACTTCAACAACAGCAGCAATAACCCAATCACTAACTACCCCACCACATACACCGCGTTAATTATATCATCAACAATCACAATGAAAATAATATCTCTGATGCCAGAACCACCACCACCACCACCACTGCCGCCACCACCACCGTCTCCACCACCAGTATGTGTGAGAGGGAGAAGCAGCTACACAACAGCATCAACAATGGTTCTATTATCAGAGGCATATCACAATGGCAGACAATCCACCTTTCGCCCTCCCTCCCTTTTATCCCTCCCATTACAATTACCAGTTCTAAAATTTCCGGTTATGTCTTGCAATTTTACAGAAATTTAATGAATATCAAAGAATTGTATACACACACTACATACATACTGCGTAAAATGTGTGTGTGTGTGTGTATTACACACAGATATGCACGTGTGTATTTGGTTGTATGTATGGCATTGTGTGTAATCTATGAGTATGTTGATATGAATGCTGATATAAATTTGTGCATTGTTTTGTGTGTAATTGTATGTGTATGTGTGTGTGTGTGTGTGTTTGTATGTGTGTGTCTGTGAGAGAGAGAGAGAGAGAGAGAGAGAACTAGACAGTCACACAAGTTTTACAGATTTCAAAGTTATTAATGTTTTATTGCGAGTAGTTGTGTGTGTATTTTTGTATATGTGCACTTGTTTATGTGTGTATATGTATGTGTGTGTGTTTGTATCTATGTGTGTGTGTGTATGTGTGTGTATATATGCACACACACACACATATATATATATATATTGATAGATGGGAATTGAGATATACAAAAGGCCTCAATAGGACTTCTATATTGAAAAAAAAAAAAAGGTGGGTGTGTGAAGATGCAGTTAGATTCAGGGAAGTCAGATGAAAGAATGAAGTAAATAAATAAATACAAAGACCCTTTCCTGGCTCAAAAGGAAAAAAAAAATCCTTATCCACAATCAAGCATAACAAAAAACTCAATAGACTTCAGGTTGATGGGGTGTGTATGGTATGATGGGCAATTTGAAATCGCCAAACCCTCTCCTAACACCTTTTTTATTTTTCACCATTCCGGAAACTTCGCATGTCTTACTCCCACTCTTTCTCCCTCCCCGCCACACTTCCTTTTCTTAACTGGAAATGTGGAATGGTTGAATGGTTCAAATTTAGGAGGGACTGCCAAAAAATCTGTGTTCTTTTAATGGTTTCCACACCGACCAGAGAGAGAGAAAGAAACGGGTGAGTTGTTGGGTTTGAATGTAATTAGTCACCACAACTGGACATTGTGTACGCGTCTGTCTGTCTGTCTGTCCAGTCTGTCTGACTGTCAGTCTTCCTGTCGCTTTGTGTTTATATGTGTGTGTTTGTGAGTAAATATAATGATGTCCAATGAATAGCGGCTTGTAAATTATATAATTAGTGAAAGTGTGTGGTGTGTGTAGACGTGCATGTTAACGTGCATATAGATGCATAGGTGTATGCATGCAGGTGATGTATATTTGTACAAAGATGTGCTTCTGTGTATGTGTGTGTGTGTGTTGATGTAAGCACATCTGTGTTCATTAATGCGTGCACATTTGTGTCTGTCAATACTTCACATTGTTGTGTGTGTGTGTGTGTGTGTGTGTGTGTGTGTGTGTGTGTGTGCATGCGTGCATAATGATGTGTGTATGCACAGTCGTGTAAGGATAGGATAATTGGGCTTGTGGTTCTGACTCCGAATACCAGTAAAATATTCATATCGGAGGCATCATCCGAGATGTGTGGGTGGTCTGGATAATTCTTCAGAGTAGGGCAAACTCATCCCTTGTAACAGCATCATTGATTGTTCAGGGATGAAGATTTTTTGTGACTCATGCTTTGTGTGGTGGTTGTGTAGATATGGCACAGTATAATTTTCCCATTATCTAACACTTCCTCTCCTACTTAGAACAATGAACTCTACCTCCACATGGTACCTATTCACAGCTGGGTGATTGTTACCAGAGAGTAACTTCATATTTATTACCTTTTCACTATTGTTTACATACACATACCACAAAACTCTCCACAAGTCCAGCATCATTCAACATCCACGTTGCATGCTGACATGGGTTAAATGGTTTGACAGGATCCAATCTGTCTGGCCCTCGTGCTGGTGGCACGTAAAAGCACCCACTACACTCTTGGAGTGGTTGGCGTTAGGAAGGGCATCCAGCTGTAGAAACTCTGCCAGATCAGATTGGAGCCTGGTGTAGCCATCTGGTTTGCCAGTCCTCAGTCAAATCGTCCAACCCATGCTAGCATGGAAAGCAGACATTAAACGATGATGATGGTATATACATACATACACACACACACTCATATATATATATATATATACAACAAATCCATTCACAAGGCTTTGGTGAGCCTGAGGCTATAGTTGAAGACACTTGCTCAAGGTGCCACACAGTGGGACTGAACCCAGAACCATGTGGTTGAGAAGCAAGCTTCTTACCACACACCCACACCTGTGCCTGTGTGTGTATAAAGGATAATTTTTAAAGAGAATTGTAGCATGCACAACCTTCATCAACCTTAATTGCATACATAGTTCTGTGTGTGTGTTTGCGCATGTACACACACATACCTTCTTATAATAACGTTTAACACTTCGTTTATATAGTTATGAATATATATATATATATGTATATATATATATATATATATATATATATATAATGTAAATAGATATTACACACACACACAGAGAAAGAAATTATAGTCGACTTGTTTGTGTAACGTTTAATTATTCATTAGTACACAAGGATTAAATATACTATGTGTATGTATGTATATATGTACATCTTAAATACTTCGTTAATGGGCAGTATACATACATGCATGAATATGCATACACACACGCATGCATGTGTGTGTATATATATATATATATATATATATATATGTAATTCATTAGCGACAGTATTTAGGTTGCATGTTACAAGTTTTGTGTTTTTAAAGTGTTCCGTTAATCTGCAATTATATGTGAAACATAAGCTGTAATGAGACGAACAGTTTTTATAACCTGACTGTTTAACTGTTGCGGATATATAAAAAGGTTTCTCATCTGAAGTGGAATGGTCATTAAGATGATGAAATGCCTGAACTAATTGTTTTGTATACACACACACACACACACGCACGTACGTATATATATATATATACCAGTCTGTGTGTAATTTCTCCGTGTGTTGTGTACTTTAATGTTTTTGCATGTAAAATAATTAACATTCAAAATGCGTATTTTAAACATACGTGTGTGTTTGTGTCTGTATATGCATACGTACATATATAAATATGTCTGTATATACATACATATATATATATATATATATATATATATACACGCATACGCACGCATGCGTGCATGTACAAATACGCGCGCGCACGCATACTCGTGCGCACACACATATGCGCATGCATACATGACCATACGCACGCATACACACACTCATAGATGTACACCTACACCCACGAGCACAGACGTACAACCACAGCCACACACACACGTATGTCAGTGCTTCCTTCACGAACTTAGACGAGTATTAAATGGCGTTACATATTCATTGGATCGTAGTTTAAGCTGTGGAATATTCCACAGGCATTTAAAACTTTAATATAATTTCCAGGCATGCTCAAATTGTGACACTGTGATGGCTGACTCCTTGAATTACTAATATTTATTTCTCTATTGCCCACAAGGGGCTAAACATAAAGGGATTAAGTCGATCACATCGACCTCAGTTTGTAACTGTTACTTATTTAATCAACCCCGAAAGGATGAAAGGTAAGTCGACCTCGGCGGAATTTGAACTCAGAACATAAAGACAGACGAAATACCTCTAAGCATCTCGCTTGGCGTGCTAACCATTCTATCAAACCAAAGAAGGCTTCAGTATAGTTCGTGTCACCTCAATTTCAATGAAATAACTTAGGACAATCTCAAACAATTGTAGATGGCGCTTTCTTGCCTAGAGTTATCACACAATAAGGAACAAGCCAGACGTTCAGGAATCCTGCACCTAAACACGCGTGTGTGTGTGTGTGAAGGTATACATACACATACATATATGTATCATCATCATCATCCTTTATTGCCTGTTTTCCATGCTGGCATGGGTTGGATGGTTTGACCAGAATTGACAAGCAGAAGAGCTGCACCAGGTTCCAGTCTGATTTGGCTTGGTTTCTACAGCTGGGTGCTTTTAATGTGACACTGGCATATATATATAAGTCAGTAAATAGTGGGGTTGTGTTAACCGCACGTGGAGAAATAATAGGAAAATGAAGAATAAGGCAGAATACTAAACTGGAAGCATATTTTAATAAAGATTTCTAACCGGCTTTCATTGCGAAGCAAATTTTCAAGAAGGAGAATGAAAATGTTTTTTACAAAGAAGTACAAAATGAAGAAAATAATATATAAAAAAATAAACATATCAATACATTATATTGTCTTTGAGCTTTTGAAGTTCAATGGTAATTCATGTATATAATGGTTGGAAAAATAAGGATGCATGAG
>NC_069002.1:4794536-4801531 GCF_001194135.2 Octopus bimaculoides | reverse complement strand
TCTAACAGCTTCTTTTTATGTCTTTAGAATCAGGAGCGTTGGAGGGTAGAATTGGTTATATGTGGTAGGATGTGGCACTTGAAAAAGCAAGGTAGTCCTCTAAAAAATCCTTTTTTGAGTTTTTTTCCTTTTTAACAAAATGACAAGCTTTCCAGTAAAAAAACAAAAAAAAAAAAATGATAATAATATTAATGGTTTTAAATTTTAGCACAAGGCTAGCAATTTGTGGGGAGGGGATGAGTCGATTACAATTACATTGACCCCCAGTGTTCAACTGGTATTTATTTTATCGACCCTGAAAGGATGAAAGGTAAATTGAACCTTGGCGGAATTTGAACTCAGAATGTAAAGACAGACGAAATGCTTCTAAGCCTTTTGCCCGGCGTGCAAACGATTCTGCCAGCTCTCCACTAAATGATAATAATAATAATAATAATAATCCTTTCTGCTAAAGGCACAAGGCCTGAAATTTTGAGGGAGGGGACTAGTCGATTACATCGACCCCAGAGTTTCACTGTTACTTAATTTATCGACCCCTGAAAGGATGAAAGGCAAAGTCGACCTCGGCAGAATTTGAGACAAAGTGCCACTAAGTAATTTGCCTGGTGTGCTAACGATTCTGCCAGCTCACTGCCAAATAATAATAATAATAATAATAATAATAATAATATGTGGAGCCATTTTAATGAATTTTAGCAATTTCTTTGCAGAAAAACAAGGAAACCTTTAAAACGGAAAATGAATGGTTGTTGTTTGTTTGCATGCAAAACTGGTTGTTGAAATTTTGTTCTTCATTATTATGACGATGATGATGATGTTAATAATAATCATAATTTCTAAGTTAGGCACAACTCTAGCAGTTTTGAAGGGAGGTGGTTAGTTGGTTATTTTATTGATCCCAAAAGGATGAAAAGGTAAAGTTGACCTTGGTATAATTTGAACTCAGAATGTAAAGGGTGGAAAGGAATACTACAAGGCATTTTTTTGTTTTTTTACTGATACTATAATGATTCTGCTATCACCCTAACAACAACAATAATAATAATAATAATCCTTTCTACTATAGACATGAATCCTGAAACTTAAAGGGAAGGGGGCTAGTCAATTGCATCGACCCAGTGGTCAACTGGTACTTATTTCACTGACCCGAAAAGGATGAAAGGCAAAAATCAACCTTGGTGGGATTTGAACTCAGAACATTAAGACAGATGAAATGCTTGTAAGCATTTTGTCTGGTATGCTAATGATTCTACCAGCTCACCACTTTAATAATAATAATAATAATATTAATAATTATCGTTATTATCATTTTGAGCATAGGCACACATATCTGGGTTGACGGTCATTATATTGATCTGTGGAATAAAACTAAATATTTCAAGTCCTTTTGTCTAACACCTATCCTTCAATCTAATATCCTTGATACGAGTATTAAAAGTAGTAATGCTAATAATAATTATAAGGCATTTTGTCCATTATATTAATGATTTAGCCAATCTATTGCCCTAATAATAATTCTTTCCACCTCTGGCTCACAACGTATGTGTGTGTGCGTTTCACATACACATATATGTATTTATTCATTTGTTTATTTGATATAATCATTTTTTTTTTCAAGCTTGCATGGGATGGACAAATTTAAGGCATTGATTTACACAGCTGGATGGCCTTCCTAATGTTAACCCTTGTTTTTAAAGTAAGGGATCATTTATTTTACATGGCTTTGAATGCATATGATTTGTTGATAGAAAAAAACTGACGAAACTATGCCATGCCTGCATCTATATATATCAACATAAATGTATAAATATACATACACATCTGCGTGTTTATGTAGATATATCTACAAATATATAAATAATTTTTATTACAGAAGTATGAGCATGACAGCACAAATGTGGTTTTATAGTGGATCTGGCTGGAAACATTGGAAAAATTCTCTCTCAATATTTCAGCACAAATAACTCCAGTGATGGTAATGGTAACACCTACATATTTTATGCGTAATTTTAGATATGGTTAAGATGGTGCTTCCTGGTTAATGAGATGAAGTACAACACGAATGCTGTACTGTCTTACAAAATGTGTGTGCGTATGTGTTTATACTGACACACCTGGCATATTGTTTCCATACTGTGATGCCAGGCTGTGTTAAGTCTCTTCCTGCTTTACACAAAGATGCAGTCAGAAGAGAAACTGCAACCAGCAGACAACTATTTATATAGAAATTTACCCAGAATTTGGAATATATATGATAAGCTTTGATAAAACTTTGTTTTTGTGGCCCAGAATAACACATGGCTCGTGTCATACTGCATGTTTCTCTTGTCAGCAGCTACAGAAGATGGTAGTTTTTGATGTGGAGATTGATGCACTCGCTGATAAACACGGAAGCTGTTGCTATTTGGAAGGTTACACACAACCAGAATCTCTCCATCTCATTCAAACTGCGTATGATCTTTGTATACTGCAGCAAGAATATGAGGAGAAAGTGTGTGTGTGTGTGTGTGGGAGAATGTATAAACACTGTAACACTGAAATATATCTTACTTCAGTGTACCACATACAACATGCTTAATCTCATTGGGAAGAAATGCACAACGAAACTCAAGCTCTAGAACTTATGAATACTACAGATATACATCTTACATCAGTACTACAAAATTAAATGCTTCTCAACATAACAAGAACTAGAGTTCCAGAACTATGAGTACTATAACTATGTGTATTTTACATATTTTACATGCTACCATATTGTCTCTGGTGGAAAAGGCTTGAGTGTTGGCTGTTTAATGGAGACTTGATTGAAATGTCTTTCTATGGCAGGCTGGTAGGTATTCGCACCATTAGATGTGGGCGCCAGAAGCTCCACTGCAAAGATGTGCTGAACTGTGAACCCAAATGTTTATGGTACTGAACAGACTAGAAACAGCAGCAATGTGCAGAATGGTTAATCTGGCATGGATTATCTTGATATTAATTTAAACAAGACAATCAGAAACTTTCTAAAACAGAAAACTTCATGGCAGAACAGGCTATAATAATAATAATAATAATGACGATGATGATGATGAAGATAATTATTTTTCTAATTTAGACACAATGCCAGCAAGTTCAAAGGGAAGGTGGGGGCTGGGGTCGATATCATCAACCTCAGTACTTGAGTGGTACTTCATTTGATCAACCCTGGAAAGAGGAAAGGCAAAGTTAACCAAAACAGGATTTGAATACAAAATGTCAAAAAAGAAAATGAAGTATAACACTAAATACTCTAAGGTATTGACTGATGTACTAACAATACTGCCAATAATAATGATAATAATATGCTCTATATTGGTCATTTTTGAGTGGTAGTAAAGACTGAACATGAATGTTTAAAATGTACTTTAATGATAATGTTTATTAAAAGGCAAACTTTGTTCTGAGATTGAAATATCAATGAAGAGGAGGGTAGTGCCAAATATATTATATATATATGTTACATATATATATTATATCATATATACAAACACACACACACATATATATATATATATATATATATATATATATATATATATATATATAATTATATACACACACACACACACATATATATATATATTATATATAGTTTTTTTTTCTATGCACCAATACATATTTACAAATAAATTAACAGAATGATTGTTAAAACAAAACAATTGAGAAAGGAAATCAGCCAGCTAGTGTTGATAACAACAGGTAAGTTCAGGTGTAATAAAAGGTGATAAGGATTAATAGTTAATGTTGTCTGCTAATAATTCTTTTGTCAAACTTCGATAAAGGAAGTTAATTTCCTCTTATGCTCTCTCGATCTCGGCACAAGAGGAGTGGTTTAGCATGTGGAAAATGTCAACGCCAATTTTCTCTAACCATTTAGCATTCAAGGTTTATCCTGTTAAATGCAAATTGTTTTGAATTAATCATACATTATCTCATAGCTTGAGGATTTCGACGATCAGCTTGTTTAGTTTTAGAATGGCATTGTAGGGGTTGTGTGAGAGGCCGGATCTGGCCAGTTTCAATATAAAACAGGTTGAATATTTTGTTCTGATATGGCTGGTTTGAATGCTAAAGTATTAAAGTTAATAATTTGCCTGTGAATATAGTTTGCAAAATTTGGATAAGAAAGATAAGAATTCTTAATATTTTGGGCAAGACCCTTAGTCACAGAGCTGGAACTCACTCCACCCATGGTACACAAACTTGCAAAATTTCCCAAACTGACAGAATTTTAGACGACACAAGCCATGACTAGTTTTCTTGAAGTCCTTTGTATTCATCTATAAACTTGAAGTATGCAGAGCTGTTATACTGAAAAGCAACTGAAAGAAACAGGGTTAACATGTATTGCCCTAAGAGTACAACACAAGGGTTCACGGTAGGATTGTAACCCTGTCTGCTCATTTGTTTGTACTCTAGCATGTTAATTCTATTTCTTAACAAGTACCATTATTTACAAAATTATAGAGATGCAGTGAATTCCAAAGTCACTTTTAATTTTGTTCTTACTGATATCTTCTGCTAAAGAAATATAAATTTTTCCATATTAACTGACAAGATGGAAAGTTGGGATGTATTTAATGATTTAAAAATTTTTTGGTTGGCTGGTGTTAAAAATGATCAAAACATGCATTTAAAAAAGGTTTAGATGGTAGGTTTCAAGGGAAATTTAACTGCTATTTCTTATAATTCAAGAGACCACAAGGAGGCACTTCCACCAAAGTATTTATGGTGTGTAGGTAATTAATATGGTTGCAGATGCAACTAACTGCACACTCTCTATGCAGCAGAAACATGTCTGTCGTATAAACCAGTTATGCTATGTATATCATCATCGATTAACATCTACTTTCTATGCTGGCATAGGTTAGATTGTTTGACTGAAACTAGTAAACTGCACCAGGTTTCAGTCTATATATATATATATATATAGGGATAAGCAAGTTAGATAGATCACATCCCTAAAGGTGGAGGCTCGTCTCATCCTACGATGGAATCAATCTACAAACATTATTTTGGACTGCCAAAACCTCCAGAAACTGGATTTGTAATATTTTTCTTCAACCTCTTTAATTCTCTACATCATTTGGATTCTCTGTAAGTTGGATTTTTTTATATGCATACACTTTTTGTATTACATGTATTTGATATACTCTGTATATTGACCTGTCTAACGTGCTTATCCTTACAATTACTTCTGTATAGATAGATAGATAGATAGATAGAGAGGTAGACAGACAGACAGGTAGTTTATACCAGTTCAAGTTCAAACCTCTTGAGCACTACAAAGTGTATTCTATAAGGAGAATATCTGGATCTCATCGATGAACTATATATATATATTCTTTTATTTGTTTCAGTTATTTGACTGCAGCCATGCTGGAGCACTGCCTTTAGCCAAAGAAATCGACTCCCAGGACTTATTCTTTGTAAGCCTAACACTTATTTTATCGGTCTCTTTTGCCAAATTACCAGTTATCAGGCAATGGTTGGAGGACAAACAGACACACAAGGTTTTTTCAGTTTCCGTCTACCAATCAACTTCCAAAGCTTTGGTTAGCTTGAGGCTATAGCAGAAGACACTTGCCCAAGGTGCCACACAATGGGTCTGAACTGAGAACCATATGGTTGGGAAGCAAGCTGCTTACTACACGGCTATGCCTGCACCTATATGCATATGCACATACATGCACTATTTGAATGCAGGCATGGCTGTGTGGTTAAGAAGTTTGCTTCACAACTGTAGCTTTTGGGTTCAATCTCATAGTACAACCCCTTGAGCAAGTGTTTTCTGCCATAACCTCAGCTTGACCAAAGCTTTGGAAGTAGCAGATTGTCCTGGTTTAACACTGCCACTTGCCCATTGCATGCTGTCAGCAAAGTACCCTCAGCTGCAAGCATTCTGCCCGTCTTCAGATACCTCACCCAACAAGTCTCAGAGAGTCCGGGAAGGAGGTGGAGGGGGGGAGGAGAGGAAAAAGTCATGGATGCTGCTCTCCCTCCTGACAGTGTCATGTAATGATAATAATAATAATCCTTTCTATTATAGGCACAAAGGCCTGAAAATTTAGCGGGGAGGGACTAGTCAATTACATCAACCCCAGTCTTTCACTGGTACTTAAATTCATCGACCCCGAAAGGATGAAAGACAAAGTAAACCTTGGCGGAATTTGAACTCAGAACGTAGTGATGAGCGAAATACCACTAAGCATTTCGTCCAGCATGCTAACGATTCTGCCAGCTCAACACCTTCAATAATAAACACACATGTATGTAATAAGTATTAGCAGAAGGTGGTGAATTCCTATAAATATAAATTGATTTTGGCAGAGATTTGTACTAAATGACAAAGTATCAGAAATAGCATTTGATAGATATATACTCTTAGAACCAATTCTTATTCTAAGTTAAAAGCGGGGCCTGGGCGAGTTTCAGTCTTTTAGTATTCAGATTATTTTGTCAAATATAATCCGTATTTATCCACATTGTTTGGAATTGATCCTGCATTATCTTAAAGCTTCAAGATTTCAAAGGTTATGTTTTTATATTTTCAGAATGACATATTAGAATAGGTCTAGGAGGTTGGATCTGGCCAATTTTGAGCCAGATTAAATGCTGCACCGATAACCAGCTGGTGGAAGATCTGCCTTGGGTTAAACTAGTAGTAACACAGAACAGCCACTTTAA
The DNA here is from genome assembly GCF_001194135.2 of Octopus bimaculoides. Taxonomy (NCBI): domain Eukaryota; kingdom Metazoa; phylum Mollusca; class Cephalopoda; order Octopoda; family Octopodidae; genus Octopus; species Octopus bimaculoides. Next base: position 4,794,823 of record NC_069002.1, on the reverse strand, counting down.
TGTAGCGATTAACTTGACTTGGGTAAACCTTTAGCATTCAGCTAAGTTTGTTAAATGTAATGGTTATTTATTCATATTGTTTTAAATTAAACATGTATTACCTCAGAGCTTCAAGATTTCAATGATGCGATTGTATATTCTTAGAATGACATTGTAGGTTAAGTATGAGAGGCCAGATCTGGCTGTTTTGAATACTAAAGGGTTAAAGCTAATAAGGGAAGTGAAGGAATGAAAATAGGTTTAATTAAAACTATATATATATATATATGTATATATATGTATATATA
>NC_069002.1:4780329-4790329 GCF_001194135.2 Octopus bimaculoides | reverse complement strand
ATTTAGATCCACAGTCAGGTCGACTTTGCTTTTCATCCTTCCAAGGTTGCAAAATTAAGCTTCAGTATTAGAGAAGGAGTTGATTTACTTGACTAACCCTTCACCCAAATTTGTGGGCCTATGTGTAAGCTAGAAACAAATGCTGTTTATTATTACCTCAAGATTACATGACTGTTATTGCATTTGCCGTTTCTATTAAAGAATGGTGATGACTATAGAACTGAGAAATGCATCCACGTGACAAGCGTTTCCCTATTTTCTAAACTATGGAAAGTTCACAACACAAGCAAGCAACAAACAACGTTATTGATAAGGGCAAAAGCATGGCTGCGTAATTAAGAAGGCTGCATCATAACTGAGGGGATCTGGGTTCAATCCTGTTGCACAAATGTCTTCTATTATCACTCCAGATTGGCGAATACATTTTGTGTGGAAGCCTGTTGTGTGTGGTGCGTGTGTGTGATGCGCATGTGTCACTTTTCCATGCTTGCATGAATCAGGCAGCATTTTGATGAGACAAGTTCTGCTGGTGTCCTATGTTACTGGATTTTACCAAGCAACAGAGCTGAGCTTCTTTTAATCAATGGAAAAGGAAAACACCCATAACCCTTTTACAAGGCTTCTGGAGAAAGAGAGAGAGAGAGAGATCCAGGAGACCTGGCCCAAATGCATGTAACAGAGAGAATTCTGCTCATGGCACCCAAGAGCCAGGTGGTAGTGTTAAAGTAGATGAGAAATTAAGTCCACCACCCAAGAAGGCCACAGTGGGATTTGAACTCAGAAATAAACAGAACACTTCTCTTCCCGTCATCTTATGTTTCAGCAAGTCAACCACCTGAGACTGGTACTTTGTTTATTGATTCCAGAAGGTAGATGAAAGGCATGGCTAACCCTGTCAGGATTCAAACTCAGATCACAAGGTGTTGAAATATAAACTGCAAGGCATTTTGTCCACCATTCTAAAGAGTCTGCCAATTCACCCACCTAACAACCATTGGAGCATAATTAATTGTGACAGGTACATGTAAGTTCAACCCTAATGGAAAGAAATGTAATTTGTGTAGAGAGAGAATGTATCGAAAGATGAAGTTACCATTTCTTTTCCCCACTAAAATATTGTCTGCACATTTCATAAAAAGATACATTTCCAAAGTGTATATGCAGTTCAAACCAGCTTAAAGACAAACATGCATGCAAGCCACTAGCATGGGAAGGAAAGGAGAGCAAACAGAATCAAAACGAAGAGCTGGGAAGATAAAAACACAGAACCCCCCCATTTTAACTTTTTTTTTTTTTTGCTAAAACAGATCAAAGTTTTTATTATTTTGTTCATTATTATATTTTTTTGTTGTGGGCTGGGGGTACTGAACACCTACCAACTACGACTAAATCTGGTTAAACTGTAGCAGATTTCTGTCTTCAAATAAATATAGCAACAATAGCAGCCTAGGTCTTTGGCAACAGAATCACCTTTTGTGTGTTTTGTGCGTGACCTCTTGTCCTCTTTCCTTCTGCACGGCGGCGCCGAAGATCCAGAGTCAGTAGCACGGCACTTCAAAGACGGAGTGGCTCTCGTCAGGCTGTTTGAAAGAAACATTTTGGTACACACATGCTGACAACAACAACAACAATAGCAGCATCAACTGAAACAGCTACCTTCTTTAAAAGGTGCTACTTTGAAACCCTAGCTCATTATATACAACGTAGGAACACACAAGTACACTTATCACAGCCATCACTGTTGTAATTATTATTATTAAGGTGGCAAGCTGGTAAAATCGTTACCATGCTGGGCGAAATGCTTAGTGGTATTTTGCCTGTCGCTATGTTCTGAGTTAAAATTCTGCCAAGGTCAACTTTGCCTTTCATCCTTTTGGGGGTCGATTAAATAAGTACCAGTTATGCACTGGGGTCGATGTAATCGCCTTAATCCCATCCCCCAAATTTGAGGCCTTGTGCTTCCAGTAGAAAAAAATCATTATTATGAAGGTGGCGAGCTGGCAGAAACGTTAGCACACGGGGCAAAGTGCTTAGCGGTATTTTATCTGCCATTACGTTCTGAGTTCAAATTCCGCCCCTGCCATCTATGGGTGTAAAAACAAGGTGTTAGTGCTGATGCTGTAATAACCCAAATGGCCAAGAGAAAACCAGAAGCAATGTGTCTAGCATGTGAGTATAATGGTACCTTGCTAAAACCTTAGGCTACAACTATAGATAGATTTGAAAGCAAAGTTTAGTAATATATGTATATGGTTATTAGGCTGGCATTATATAAGTTTTTATAGCAATTATATTAGCTGAGAAATTCATTGAATCAACCCCAGTATATTAATGGTACTTGCTTAATCCTTTCTCTCCTATATTGTACAATGGTGTTGGTTGTTGTTTAACCCCAGGTCAGGACTAATTGATTAGCCCTATGTGATCAAAGGCATTTAAGCTGTAAGCAGTGTGTCATTTCAGGGATATCCAGGACTACATTATCCAAAGGGCTCTTTCTGTTTTTAAGATTGTATGATATAATGAGATGAGATATGGCTGCTATTTTTAGCAGATCAAGCTACTGCATAGCTGCTTCCTTATTGGTTCATGCTATCAGGATTGATTGTCAGTTAGCATTTCCTACATCTTTGATGTCTTGACATTCTGACATTAAAAAGAAGTAACTATACTTTTACTTAAGTGTTGAGTGGGGTTAAAGGATGGCCTGAAAGACATGAATGGGAGCAGAAGTGAATCCTTAGACCTAGTCTTCAGTGACATAACAGTTCTATTAGCTTTTGTTTTGTTCCATTTTTAAGCAATTTTTTCCTTTAAAAATGAAAATCAAGCATGACCGACAAGTAGGTTTTGATTTCAGACTGTAAGGAGAGAAAATTGAAGACTCTAAGGAGTATCTAAGCACTTGTTTCATTGTCTCTACCAACTATGATATAGAATTACGGAGGGCAGCTAACAGAAAACTAATTTGATAGTATATGTACAATATAATGAAGATAAAATAAGGGGCTTGTTTTGTCCCCTTTAATTAATAATAATAACAGTAATGAAATTTTTTGACAATTTCCTGATTAACTAAGATAAATACTTAAGAAAGAATCAAGATGAAGAATATATAAAAAAAAACATCATACTTACATGCTGTCAAATATACCAACGAACACACTGAAAAAGCACACACACACACACATCACAGACATACAACAGTAAAAATCTGATTTTTGTCCAACATCTCTGACAATTAGCACAGTGCTTGAGAAGATACATCAAGGTAAGTGAAATCATGGCTGTGGCCAGTGCTGGTGACACATAAAAGGGCACCACATATCTGTGGTTGTTTGATAGTTTCTGCCAATTTAGTTTTACTAAGAAGATTATGTATGTATGAATGGCAAAAGACATATGCCCCAAGTGAGACAAAATTTGGGACCTCATTTTCATGATCTTGGGGGCAGGTATGACCAAATGGACTCTCTGTTGGTTTCAACAATGACCATTCCAGTTGTCTGATCAACTGAAGAAGCTTATTCACTGAAATATAGCATAAAAGGTACAGTGACCCCAAAAACTTAATGTGATGGAATCCTTAACCAGAATCGGCATAACACAGGGTGTGTTTAAGTTGGGCCAGATTTGGTCAATCTGAGGCTAAAACAGAAGTTAACTTACCCCAAATGCCACATAGCGGAAGAGAACACAATACCTCAATAACTGTGAAGTGAACTGCTTAACCCCTTCGACCTTGCCTTATACTTACATAAGCATATATACTCACATATACATACAGCAGAGTATTCATGCTTACAAACCAGAACACTTATACATACATTTAGGCATACAGGCACAGATGTATGCATGTGTACAGACATAATACATGCTTCATACATGAACTAACAAAAAGGCTTCTACATGGTCGGTGGACTTGCTAGAAATAGCAGCTAAATCACCATCAGCTGATTTCAAAAAGGACTCATTGAACAAGCTGACCTCGGCATGTTTTGAATTCAGAGAACTAGTTTGAGATCCTCTGAAAGGGTCTGAACCCCCCAAAAGTCTATCACTTGCCAAGCAGATAGTATTGCTGATGACCTCTCTGTCTTTAAAAAAAAGGACACATTGGACAAATGTAATCCCTGATAAATAAAAGGACATGATGGTCATGGTTGGAATGGCTTTGATCATATGTTGGCTTAATCGGAGCTGACTTTGGATGAAACGATAACAAAATCTGTACACCCAGCTACATAGTGGCTCACACATGCATACAGCAAAGCAGACACAAATTTGCACCTATTTATACACGCATTTAGACATACGAAACATACACAGACCAAATACAGACTTCATTCCCATTCTTGATTTACCTCCCCATTCACTACCTCATAATCAGACACACCCTTAATATTATCTGCAACATTGTCCCGTCCTTGTTGCCAAAGTTACGAGGAGACACACACACCTCGTTTAGTAATGACGTGAGGATCTTGTCAATCTCTTGCACCAGTGTTGAAAATGTAGGCCGGTCTTCCGGCTTTTGTGTCCAGCATTTTTGCATTATACTATACCTGCAGGTAGACAGAGGGAGAAAGAGAGAGAAAAAACAGTGAAATGTTAGTCAAAGCATTGAAAATACATTGACAGAAAAATAAAAGTGGAATTAATTTATTTAGAGAAATAAAGACACTTTTGATGAATCAATTTAATATAGCATAGATATTTGATGGTGTATAACAGTATAGCAGTGGTTCTCAACCAGGTTTTGCATATGAACCCCTTTGGTTTCCATTTTATTCTACTGGACTGCCATAGCTGTTCAGTATATAAAAATTTTTTTTACAGCATTTAAAAAAAGAATCTTTATGTATATTTATAATTTAATCTCATTAGGAATTGTATATATATATATATAAAACTTGGTCATATCACAAATTCAGATTAGTGAAACATTTTAAAAACAGTAACTTACATTTCATCTGAAGAATATGGTGGCTGTTCCATTCTGTAGCCGTCTCGCAGCAACTTGAACAGCTCTTCTACTGGGATTGAGGGATAAGGATTACCTCCTAATGTGAATATTTCCCACTGAAGGATTCCATAAGACCACCTGCCAAAGAAAATAACAAAGCAACAATAGTAACCTTAATCTTAAACAATATCTGTGGTTGTTTGATCCAACCTAAAGCAAATGTGTTTCAATGCAGTCTTTGACTCATCAATGCCGTAGGAGTGAAATCTGATAGACTGAAACTGTGCTGAAGCCTGTTTGGTAGTGTGTGGAGACTGGCAAGAAATGACTGATAAATCAGTGAACTGAACAAACATCTTGCAGTATTTAATCTGTGCCAGTGACATCCTTTTTACACACACCAGGGCAAGCATACATGTTCGATAAACAAAAACATTGGACAAAGTACTGGGGTTAATATAATTTCTTGAAGGCAGTGCCCCAGTATGGTCACAGTTCAATGATTCAAAGCAGGAGTAGAAAAAATAACCAGAAATAAGTCCTGCTCAGTGAATTCACTCAATGGTTAAGAGAAGAGAGACAAGTGAAATCATGAAACTATGTGAGAAGGCATTTAGTTTGATATGCTACAGCGATGGGCTTCTTTCAGTTTCTGTTTACCAAATCCACTCACAAGGCTTTGGTCGGCCCGAGGCTATAGTAAAAGACACTTGCCCAAGGAGCCACACAGTGGGATTGAACCCGGAGCCATGTGGTTGGTAAGTAAGGTACTTACCACACAGCCACTCCTGCGCCTATATGGGCAACCTTTCTCAAGAAGTGGACAACATAAAGCATGGCTCACTGTCAGGTGAGCTGAACTACTACTACTACTACTACTACTACTACGACTACGACTACTACTACTACTACTACTACTACTACTACTACTAAAAATATTCAGGATCATATTTCATTTAGGTGTGCCTTTCAGAAAGTCCTGCAGGTCACAGTTTTCCTATGACTGTGTCCTACAGTGTCTGGATTCAAATCCTGTCAGCTAGGATTGATTGCCTTGTCTAGTTTATCTGTCTTGGGTTTCCTCAATACAAGTTCCAGTTGAGCACTGGGACTGAAGTATTCGACTTAATTTTCCTCCAAAATTTGAAACCAATGTAAGTACTGGTAATACAAACAGGCTTCCTACTTACTTATTTATTTACTACACAACTGTTTAATTGAAGAAAATTTAAACAAATACTTACACATCACTTTTTGTGGTATATTTTTTGTCGAATAAAGCTTCTGGTGCCATCCATTTCACTGGCAGCCGACCCTGTTGTAAGAAGGGAAGAAACAAAAGGCATGTTTAACATGTTGGATTCATAACTACAGAAAGCCTCATGGGCAAACTAACAGATAAACGGATGATGTGACGTGGTTAACTTAAATTTGCTCCATGGACTGCTGCATGTGATACAATCATCATCATTGTTTAACACCTGCCTTCCATGCTGGCATGGGTAGGATGGTATGACAGGAGCCCTTGACTTCCGTGTCTGTTTTGGCAGCGTTTTCACAGCTGGATGCCTTTCCAATCAACATGCAACAAAGGGTGGTAGGCTTTTAGCAGCCAAATTTTAAAATGGAGCCTGGCCAGCTCCTGTTAAACCATCCAACCCATGCCAGCATGGAAAACAGACGTTAAATGATGATGGTGACTACATACAAATGATTTCTTCATATAATGTTAATAATTATAAATGCTTTATTATTGCTTCAAGTGCAGCGGATGAGAGGAACATTACAGAGACAGGTAGAATAACTTACATTTGTAGTTTTCTTGTAATAATCAATGTTTTGTAGATGCCGTGTCAATCCAAAATCTGCAATCTTTAATACATAATTTTCTGCTACTAATACATTACGTGCAGCAAGATCTCTGTGAATACACTGGAATAAAGAGACAGAGAGAGGGAACGATTTATTATATGCAATGATGTGCTTTGTATGCATAACAAATTAGAGCTCAAAAATATGCTACTGTATACAATATATATTACTGTGTTAAACTCCTAAATCTACATGCGTTAATAAATGTGTATAATCATGTAGATTGTAGCATCTACCACCAACACAGGTTATGGACAAAGTTGACTTTGACAGGATTTGAAACCACAACTCAGAATTGGAAGTGACATCACAATGCAATTTTAATAACGCTAACAATTTTACTAGCTCATCACTTTTAATGGTTATTAATTTAGACACAAGAACTGACTTCTGAAGGCAGAAGAGTTAATTGGTGCCCTTGATCTCAGTACTTGAGTGGTACTTTATCTTATCACCCCCACAGGGATGAAAGGTGAAGCTGACGTCAGCAAAATTCGTCCAAAGAATATAAAGAGTTGGAACAAATACTGCAAAGCAGTTCTTCCATTGATTCAACGATTCTACCAATCCATTACCTTAAATAATAGTTTATAACAGCAATGTTATAAACTATTATTTAATATATACTTTCTAATATAGGTAGAAGGCCAGTAATTTTTAGGGGATGGGAGTATATTGATTACATTGACCCCAGTACTTGGCTGGTACTTCATTTTATTGATATTGAAAGGACTCTAGCAGAATTTGAACTCAGAATGAAGAAATAATAATAATAATAATAATAATAGCATTGTTGCCTGATGATATCAACTGCTTGTGGAGGATTGAAAATAAAAGAAGAAAACAACAAGATTTTCAAACTTACATTTTTTGATACTAAATATTCCATTCCTCTTGCTACTTGATAGCAGAATGATATGAGGTCTTTTTGAGTGAGAGATCTGGTAGCTACGGGTCGTTCGTAGGTGTCTCCTGACCTTACAGGAGGTCGATGGTCACGTAGAAAATCTCTAAGGTTACCATGGGGAGCATAGACAACAATAACCATTAAGGGTCCTGGAAAGAAAAGGGAAAAGGAGGAAATGAAAGAAATATCGAAAAAAAAAAAAAAAAAGACTAGTGCCACATAGTGGGACTGAACCTGAAACCATGTGGCTGGAAAGTAAGCTTCCTAACCACACAGCCATGTCTTATAATAGTAATACCTTAGAGTTACATAAAAATTACAAAATTTGGATTTTGTTGTTGTTGGTTCTGACCGTCTTGGCTTTCAACTGGGAATAATATATCCAGAATTGCATTTTCAAGACACTAGAGAGTAATTTGAAGAGATTTTGATGATGTAATTGCTTATTTCTTGGCTGCTATTTCTAACAGGTTGAGCAACTGCATTGGTAAAGGTTTTTAACAGTATGTCCAGCATTAGGTTTTTTTGATTTCTGTAGAACAAGGCCATTTAATATTCTGTTTGTTGATCAAATATGGTCATATGTCTTTAGACATCTGTGAGGCAGAGAGGGACATTTTTCTTTGAATATTTTGGGGAAGTAGCAACATTATCAAAGAAGATAAAAAATCTAAAAGCAACTTACCGTTCTGTGTGCAACAGCCCAACAGGTTAATAATGTTTTTATGAGCCCCGATAACTTTCATGACCTCCATCTCCTGCACAAGGTCAGCCAGTTCTCTCTCTGTAGCGTCCTCTGAAAGCAGGAACAGATAAAGTAGATAAATAGATAGATAGATAGATAGATAGAGAGAGAGAGATGGTAGGAAGAACCATTCACTAAAATGGTAACTGCATCAACATGTCTAATTCCATGACAAACTCACTAGAAACACAAGTGATAAATATCTGGAGATGACAAATAGTATTGTATGCCATTGTTGTTTAGCCGTTTCACCTCCAGCCATGACTATCCCATTTTTTCCCAATAAACAGTGAATCCAGAATCACATTATCTAAGGTGTTTGTTTTTAAGATGGTAGGGTATGACTTAAGATTTGGCTGCTATTTTTAGCAGGTGGAGCATGCACATAGGGACCTCATTATCATTGTTTTGCACCCATTTTTCATGCTTGCATACTCATAGTACCATACTCAGTGTAACGTTAGTCAGTGTGACAGTACAACAGTTACAGCAATCTTGTCACAATACAGTACAATACTCCAGTCACAAAGTATAATGATTTTATTTCTGTTACAAAGATAAAACTCACATCATCATCATTTAACATTCATTTTCCATGCTGGCATGAGTTAGACAGGTTGACTGGAAACTGGTAAGGTGGGGACAAAACCTGGATTTAAAACACTGGATAATGATGATGATGAACACACACATCAGCAGCATATCATCATCATCATCATCATCATCTATAAACACAAATTACCTTTTAACATTTTCACAGCGACTGAAACTCTTCCTTTACAGCCTCCAATGCCAATAGCTTCAGCTTTGACAACAACCCCAAATGCCCCGGATCCCAGCTGTTTACCCATAATTAAACTGGAAAAAAAGAGAAAAGAGGCATGGTCACCATTAAAAACAAAGAATACAAAAAATATAGAAGTGATAATTTCTTACAAAATTGAAGATGTTTTAGAGAATTACGATTTAACATTTTATCTTTCTACCATCCCAACACTGGTACTTTTGTTTTTTTATTGTCCCCAAAATGATGAAAGGCAGAGCTAGCCTTGATACGACTTGAACTCAGAGCACTAGTTTGAGATCCTCTGATTGGGTTTGAACACCCCACAAGTCTTTCACTTGCCAAGCAGACAGTGTTGCTGATGACCTCTGTGGGATGCTATATTCAAATGGTGCTTTATACCTAACATATCAATCCAGTGAATTGATTAAAAGAAGATTTAAAAAAAAAAAAAAAAAAAAAGAGACAAAGAGAGCTAAGCTGAAATACAGAAATATAGTATAGAACAATATGATGAAAGAAGTATAGAAATTTTGGAGACTCACCGATCTGGAGAAAATTCCCAATTTTTATCCAAAGGAATCTCATATTCAGACATAGTGGTCAACTCCGAAGACAGGCGCCGTCTGGGACCTTCAATTCGGACTTGAGGCACAAGTGGCTGCATGACGTTCTGTGGATTTTTCTGGTAATATAAGTCATTCTAAAAATGAGGAAAATAAGGTT
>NC_069002.1:4775690-4780136 GCF_001194135.2 Octopus bimaculoides | reverse complement strand
GTCGGTGCCTCCGTGATGCTGTTTCTTACGTCTCAGACAGACGATAATTAAAATGAAAGTTAGAATGAAGAGAAATGTCATAATTACACCAACCAAGATGTGTAAGTGAGATTTTGATGTGTCTTGAGAAACGGCTAACTGGTTTGGTTGGCTGGAAGCTGAAGAATAAATGGAAAAAAAAAAGCAGTTTAACCCTTTTGCATTCAAATTATTCTGCCAAATGTAATGTTTATTTATTCACATGGTTTTTTTACTAATAGTGACAAAGTTATTTTTCTAAATTCTTTATCATTTTCAGAATTAAGTATATTTTACCAAAAATATGGTAACAAAAGGAGTGTAACACCACCAACCCCAAGGTCAGCCCCTGATTGAACAAACCATCATCATTTAGCGTCTACTTTCCATGCTGCCAAACCGTTTAACCCATGTTGGCAGGGAAAGCAGATGCTAACCCTTTCATTATCATATTTTTGGTGAAATACAGTTAATTTTTTGAAAATGATAAAGAATTTAGTAAAATAACTTTGTCACTTTTAAGTTGGGGCTTGGGACATAAATTAACACAAAATTTTGATGGAAAGTTTCAGATTAAGATAATTCTAAAACAGGAATTTTGTGTCATACAACCAAGGGGTGGTTTCCGGTAGGGTGGTATCAAAATGGTTAAACAGCAACAAAGCAACGAACGGTTACTTACTGTCTGGAGGCTCGACAACAGTAAGCCAGGCACTCCGGTATCTGACACCAATGGAGTTTGATGCTACACACGTGTACCAACCACTATCCTCGTAAGTGACATTGGGAAGATAAAGCACCTCAGGATTGGAGATATTCAGCCCGGATTGCTACAACAGAACATGTTCACATGTAGTACATGAAGCACAGTTTATAATGGGTGGGGTTTGTAAGCCTCAAAACATTGGGACAGCTGGTTCACACAAATGGTGGTTGGAAGAACAGAGAGAGGAGGGAACAAGGAAGGGAAAGGAGGGAGAGAGATAGAAGAAAGGTCAGTATGTTTGGGGGAGGGAGTAAGTCAGTTTTGTTGACCCCCAGTGTTCAACTGGTCCTTATTTTATGAACCCTAAAAGGATGAAAGGCAAAGTGAACCTTGTTGGAATTTGAACTCAGAACCTAAAGTCAAGACAGAAGAAATATTCACAAAACCAAAGAAAGTTCTAAGTGAAATAAAATGGAATTTTCATTGTGGAAATATTAACACTATTATTACCACAGTGGAAATCTTCATAAATTTACCATTTAAGAGACACTGACAAAAGATTATCATGGTGGAAACATCGACAAGATTATCACCATGCTAATGATTACCATTGTGGAAATAGTGACAAAATTATCACCACAGGAGGAATTATCATTATGGAAACAGCAGATTATCAATGCGGAAATATAGATGAAGTTTCTATTATGCAACTATTAACAAGATTATTACCACTGTGGAAACAGCAAGAAGATTAGGATTGTGGAAACATTGATTAATGTATTTTAAATTTTCTCTTAACTCCAGTGGAAGACAGGGTTACTGGTAATTAACTATCAACAACAGAAGAATTATCTGTGATTAACTACCAATAAAGTTCACCTGCAATGAATCAACTACCATTAATGATAATAATGTTGTTGTTATCATTAACACTGTCACTTTCTTAGTAATAACATCTGTTAATTCACTCCAAAGCAACACATGAATTTATTAATTAAACCAAACTAATGTAATAATGGAGGATTCTCTTAGTGGTCACTTGGCTTGTTAGAAATAGTAACCTATTCTTGCTCTCATAAAAAAAAGAAAAAAATAACCATTTAGACCCCTAAGAATGTCTTCCTGGTTTCCATTTGAGATATTCTACAAAATTTTCACTGGATGAAAAAGCAAAGTTGACCTCAACAGCATTTGAACTCAGAACATAAAGGGCTGGAAGAAATGCTGCAAGAGTACCCTAAAGTGGTTGACAAAAATCCTTAAGATTTTCAGCAAAAATCTAGAACAGTGATTCTCAACCATTTTTTTTTTTTTGCCCATGGACCCCTTTGGTTCCAGTTTTACTCTACTGGACCTTCATGGCCATTTAATATACATGAGCAAAAAAAAAAAAGGTCCCATTATATTTTTATAATTAAATATTAGGACCTGAATTAAAAAAAAAAATTGAAATATTTTGTGTATTGTAGAAATATTACCAATTTATAGCATATAAATTCTAACAATAAAATTCTATATGGACCCTGGTTGAGAATCACTGATCTGTGATATAAGGAGCACATATATAAAGAGAAGCCTGGGATTTGATTTATAGAGAAAAGATAAGGGATGAAGAGAAGAGGTTTAGACAGACTATGTTTGAAATAACTATACTTACCAACGGCATCTACTAAAGTCGAAGGTTTGAACCTTTAAAATCTTAACAACATAAAGAGAAGCAGAGTGGGAGAGAGAAGAGAAGGAGGAGGAGAAAAACAAAAGTCTTTACATGTTAATGTATCTAATAAGTGTTGAATTCCACTGAATTACAATGCAGACACAGTATAATAATATCAAGTTTAAAAAATAATAGGATTGATAAAATAAAATGCCTTATACGTTGCTGATTTCAAACTACTTTTTGTTAATGACATTCCAAAGATTAATTTTAAGAAAGAAGAGAGGAAGAAAGAAAAATTTTATAATAATAATAAGAAGAATGAGAAGAATGATTGAAAGAGACTTCGGGCCATAATACATCAGATCTACAACATTCCAAATCATCACCATGTTTTTGTTTTTGAGATGTATGTATGTATGCATGCATGTGTGTGTGTGTGTGTGCATTTGTATACTTCCCATATGGATAAACACGCACACACATATAGTAACATACATACATAAATACATGCAGAAAACAGAAACAAATAGACGGAGGAAAGAGAGAGATTCATGCAAAAGAACAAATGACTGAGATGGTATGTGATGCTTTTGAAGGGAAAAATGAGTAAAGATTTAAGAAAACTTGCATCAAGAAACAAATGATTGATAAAATAAAATAAACATACATATATATACAAGTAATATATAACAAATATGTCTGAACAAACAATATACAAAAAAATTATTTTTACATTTTATAAATATTTAATTTACCAAATATTATTTATAAAAATATCTATCAACAAATACAAGTTATTTTTTATTGTTTCGTCCCCTCCCCCACATGTTAAATGATTGACAAAAAACACTTTTATTTTTGATTAATGAATATAGCTTTAGCAGTAGCAGTGGTAAAAAATAACAATAATATTTGTAATGGAGATACAAGGTTGAAAACATTGGGGTGGGGGTGTAAAGTGAATTAATCAGTCACCGTACATCAATGATACTTTAAAGTTATCAAATCCCCGAAAGAATGAAAAGGGAAGCCAACGTTGATGAAATTTGAACTCAGAAATGTAAGGGGGATAAAACCAAATAACACACACCATTGGTAAATAGATAGTATTGCTATATATATATATATACATATATATATATATATACATATATATATATACATATATATATACATATATATATACATATATATAGAGCAGTACTGTCAATAATTGGAGAACAATATTAATCAGTTATTATTCATTATCAAACGTTAATAGCCAAATAGTTTAACGCCCACCTGGGACCGGCGGAGATTTACGGAAGATTTCCTGCTTGAAATAATAACAATTATAATAAAGAAAACATGACCTTTTAACAGAAAGGAAAAAAATATATATTGGCAATAGGTGGGGAAAAACATGCTTAGATTCAAAAATTACAGGCATATATATATATATATATGTATATGTATTATATATATATATATATATATATATATACATACATGTACATATGTATGTATTTATACAAAAGAGAGAAATAATACAAAAAATGTTATGTTAAGTAGGATAAAACATGCATAACAGATAATGGTCCTTTGGGTGATATAGATTGGGAGTGGCTGGGGGTTGGGGGGAAGAAATATTTCTGCATTGAATATATAATACATATATCTACATACATACATACATACATACACATATATGTATGTGTGTGTGTGTGTATATACACATACATTCATCATGTACATTACATATCTGATTGCTCTTACTTTATAGTAAGTACCCTCTTGTCCACCCACCCCCATCTACCTGGGGGTATGATGAGATAAGTTTACCCCCCAATCTAATTTATCAAGTGAAAGATTATGCGTGTGTGTGGTGGTGGTGGAGTTGAGAGCGGAGCGGGGTTGGTAGGGTGGTGCCGATGGCGATGGCCTCGTGGGAATGTTTAATGTCCCAAGGAATTGCTTTACATGATAATCTTATTAAAGCTGTTATCAGGCAGACATGAAATTAAGTGAAGTTACAGTTTGGGTGGTAGGTGGGGGAGGGCGAAAGGTGTCTTGTTTGCTGACG
>NC_069002.1:4769691-4775679 GCF_001194135.2 Octopus bimaculoides | reverse complement strand
GGGGGGGGGGGGGGGGTGAGAGAGGTAAGGTGTCGTGGTTGAAAGGGGTGGGAGGAGGTGATATAAAGGTATGTGAAATTAGAGCTGTAAAAAAATATTTTAAAAAACCCTTAGCTGTTTATATTTTTTATGCATTGGAGGGTGGCTGGGTGGAAAGAGGAGAGACAAAACAACAATAACAACAACAATATTGCACAAACTAAAAATTCTCACCTTCCACCTAACCCCTAAAGATACCCCTGGTAATAAGTTTAAGACATGGAGATATATAGTTTCTGATGTTGCTCCTTACATTAACAAAACAAAACTCCTGTTACGGTAACAAAAATTGTCTCCAGGAAATTATGGGGTAGGAGAATGTATGGCCACCAACAATATTTTAAAAAAGGAATCACATAACCCTTTCTGCTATAAGCATGATGCCAGCAATTTTGGGATAGGGAGCAGGTTAATTACATTGATCCCAGTGCTCAACTGGTACCTATTTTGTCACCCCACCCAAAGAATGAACGGCAAGGTTGACTTCGGTGGTAGTGAAACCCAGAAGAAATGTTGGTAAGCGTTTTGTCATCCAAATGATTCTCCCAGTTTGTCACCTTAACCCTTTTGTTACCATATTTCTGTTGAGATGCTCTGCTTCCTTCAATTAATTTTAAATATAACAAAGAATTTAATAAAATAACTTCGTTATCATTAAGCTAGTGTTAGGAACATAAATTGCGACTTTTGTAAACAAGACATCTGTACTACAGAGCCAGAGGTAGTTTCAGCCAGGTTGATATCGAAAGGGCTAAGGGCATCAAATAATAATGGTAATAATAATTCTTCCACCATAGGCATGAGGCCTGAAATTTGGGGGGAGGAATGCAGTCAGTTTCATCAACTCAAGTGCTCAATTGGTACTTAATCTATTGGCTAAGCATTTTGTCCAGCATGCTAATGATCTTGTCAGCTTGCTGACTTCACAGTAATAATTAATAATTTTTATGTTTTATTATAGGCAAACCAACACTGGTTGCCAAGCAGTTGTGGAGAGACAAACAAACATATCCACACATTTCAGACGCCAATAAATCTGTAACTATTGCTGGATATTATAATTGCCTGCATGCAATAATGTTAAAAAAAAAAAAAAATCTTTGAAACTTGTCTCCAAGATTTCAATTTTGTCCATTTTCTTCCCAAAAGAAAGTCACATTTGAAATATTGAAAACAAGTGTTATAAAGTTAAAGCTTTCATTTTGCATAGGATGAGAATTTCTTCAAATAATCCGGTTTTTGGTTAGACACGAGACAACCGGATTTGAATTTGTAAACCTTCAGAATATCACAAAGAGTTATTGAAAGCAGGAATGGTTGATTGTTAAAGCCATCATCACCACAATGGCATGCAATGATCACATACGCTGAGACAAATAAATACAGATTGTATTTCACCACCGGTAACAATAACAATTATAAATAACAACAACAGCAATAATAATAATAATAATAATAATAAACAAAAACAAGTGAATGAAGAATAAAAAAAAAGATAATATCAGTAAGTCTATTTGTCCAAATTCCATTCTGCTACATCATGCGGTCGACTACCAGTAATAGCCCATATCACCAGCTCATTCATTCAGTCATTTTTGGTTAATGTACTACACATGCAGTAGAGAGACAAGAGAGGGAGTGTGTGTGTGTGTGTGTTTGAGAAAGGAAGAGACAAACCAATATATATATAGAGGAAGGAATTAGATAATAGAGAGAGAGAGAGAGAGGGAAACATAGAAAGGAGAGTAAGGGAAGGAGGCGACAAATACACAGGCAGGGAGTAGGTGACAGAAACAGAGATAGGACAATATAGAAAGAGCAATATTCCAGTCATGTTATTGTAGATCTATGATGAAAGGTGTTCAAGCGTTAATTGCCTCATCTTTTTTAAAGCACATTGCATTGAGTATCCACATGATGCAAAGTTGTCCTCCAGTTCTTAAGATGATATGATGTGATGTGAAGAGAAGGCACTTGGTTCAGAGGTTAGAGCATCAGGCTCACAGTCACAAGGCGGTGAGTTCAATTCCCGGACCAAGCTGTGTGTTGCTCTTTAGTTCATGTTGCGCCAGTTCACTCAGTTGCAACATCACTGGCGCCAAGCTGTATTGGCCTTTGTCTTCCTCTTGGATAACATCGGGCAGTTGTGCGGAGAGGTGAGGCTGGTATGCATGTGCGACTGATGGTCTTCCATAAACAACCTTGCCCAGACTTGTGCCTTGGAGGGGAATCTTCTGGGTGCAATCCCATGGTCATTCATGACTGAAGGGGGTTTTTTAATGATGTGAGATGAGAATTTTGGCTGCTATTTCTAGCAGGTTATGTACAAATGCAAAAGTACAAGTCAAATGAGGGTGTCTCTGCATGGTTTCTCAACATGCTAGAAATAGCACCCAAATCTTTCTCAAATCAGAACATACTGCCTTAAAAAAGATATGTACAATGTAGTCTGGGAGAGTTGTGGCAGGAACTTGGACAATAGGCTTGTTCAATCAATGTTGACTTGGAAGTAAACAACAATGCATTATCACCACACAGAGATAACTATGAGGGAGAGGGAGGGAGGGATAGAGAGAGGGCAGGAGGGATAGAGAGGGAGTGAGAGAGAGAAGGATGGTCTTTGGTTGTATTAAATACATTGTAATTAACAATTAAGAAAAAAGACCTCTCAACACATATACACAAAGAAGCATATACACACACATATACACATACATACAGGGTGTGCACAAAGTCTGGGTACATGGGGATTAACACATACTTTAAGAAATTATTATTTCTTATATTTTATTGTTTATGTTATGATTTTATTTACTCCATGTACCTAGACCTCATGGACACCCTGTATAAAGGAAGATGAAGAATATATTTATATTAGTTAAGGATGGTGGGTAGCAGGAGTAGAATACTTCAGGCATGATCAATAGACAAGGTTCTTTTTATTTTATAATTTATAATTATTATTTCTTTGGGTTTTTTTTTTTTAAACACATGGTGAGATTGATTTCAGAGAATTTGGAGGGAAAAGTCAGCAGGAGTTAGCAGCAAGAAATCATAATAATAATAATAATAATAATAATAAAAACATAGTAATGATAATAAAAACAGGACAAGTTGTTGAGGTAATGCAAAATTGGAAAGACATCAGAAGACAGAGTTGCAGAGACTGCAAACAATGCGACATTTATATTGGGAGTGGAAGGAGGAAAAAGGGAAAAAAAAACAAAGAGAAAAGAATTAAGTTTTGATTCAAAGAAAGAAGAAAAGAAATATATTTTTTAGAAAAGGCAGCAAACATACAAATATGAATTTTAAAAAAAGAAGAAAAAAAACTGGAGATAAAAAAAAAAGTTGTTTAATCTTGAAGAAAAAAGAAAAAGGAAAAAGAAATCAATGCATTTACATGACGTCTGTCTGCATTCCACGCCATATCAGACTGCAGAACACTACTAGAGCTGCTAGGATGCAGCAAAGGCATTCCTTGACAAGACAAATTCATTATAATAATAATTATTATTATTAATTATAGAGAGCATGGATGGGAGTCAACGAAAAAAAAAAAAAAGACCAAGCCAGCAGTTCTAACAGATTTTTGAAAGACACTTTTTGTTTACAACACAGCCATTCCTGTGCCTTTAGAATTAAAATAAATATTTTATATTTATGTTGGCAATGCTGGGATGTTAGTTGAATATTTCTACCTTAGTCATGCAGTTGTTTGGTATTGTGTTGGCAACAAGAAGATGAAAAACCAAAACTGACCAACCTTCTTTATATGGAATATATAAGACCATAAATGTATGGAGGCAATTGAATTGACTTCATTAATAAGATAAAAATAATAGATTTTATTTATCTATTGTTTTTAGAACAGTGGATCTGGAAGCACATAAGGCTATAAATAATATTATGTAAATATTGGGTTGAAATACTCTTTTGAACATGAAAATGTCTTAGGTTGCCTGTGGGACACGAACCCACATTTCCTGCAAACATGACAAGCATTCTACCATTGGGCAATCTTCAGATTTTTCCATCCAAAAGGGTTTGTCGACCCAACACAGGTGTAAAGAGATAAATTTCGAATTTTAACACAAGGCCAGCAATTTTGGGGGACAGAGCAAGTTGATAACATTGACCCCAGTGTTCAACTGGTACTTATTTTATCAACCTTAAAAGGATGAAAGGCAAAGTCGACCTTGGTGGAATTTGAACTCAGAACATAAAAACGGACAAAATACCATTAATCATTTTGCCTGGCATGCTAACGATTTTGCCAGCTTGACAGATATACACAGATTAAAGGGGCATCAAAGATTAAAAGGGCATCGTGAGGATGTTAAAAAAAAAAAATCTGAAATCAAAATCTTAAATTTGCACGTTAGGTTAAATGGCGAAGACCTACTTACGCATCAAAGTATCCCCAAGACAATATTTACATAGGGGTTGGAGATTAGGGCAGGTGGGTGGGGTGTCAGTAAAATGATAAATTATCAGTAAATAAATAGGGAAGTGTCTTTCATAAATGGTGTGAGAACTCTCGATTTGGTAGCTTCTTGACTACCATCCACTACTCATGCCAAGTTTCACCAGAACAAGAATACAGACCACATTAAAACAAGGGTTCATGTATGAATGTGTGCGAGGATATATATATATATATATATATAATATATATATATATATATATAAAATATATATATATGTATATATATTACATATATATGTATATATTGTAATATATGTATAACTATATATATTATATATACACACATATATATTATACATCTATATATTATATGTGTATGCATATATATTATATATGCTTATATATATATATATATATATATATATATATATATATATTTGTGTGTATATGTATATATGTGTATAAGTCAACATATACTTATATATATGCATACATACGTGAATGTGTGTAAGTAAATATGTTGAAAGGTGCAGAGCAGACAGAAACAGTTTGTTATGGGGGTGGTGGTTTAGGGAGTGAAATGAATAATAGTGGTAACAGTAGTAGTAATAGTAGTGGCAAGTGTAGTACATCAAGTGATCCACACAATTCCAGAATATGGAGGAACACCACAAGATGGAGGCGGATGAAGAGTTTGAAACACACAGAGAAGTCATGTGGAGAAACAATAACAAAACACAAATAGAAAGAACAGCAGAATTGTTTGGAGACTGTGATGGATTACTGGAGAGGTAACTTAGCAATATTAAGTTTACTAGCATTTAGCTAAAATCTAAGTAATTAATATTAAATAAGCTATAGTAATTAAATAGCAGATTTAACTGCAATGACTGTACTGCAGCACAGGAGAAATATAACTTGACAATATTACTGTTACTAGTATTTAGTTAAAATCTAATTAATATTAACCTTGTGCATATGTGTGTGTGTGTGTGTGTGTATGCATGCATACACACACAAGCATGATAATGGCAAACAGTAAGAGTAAATGCTCAAGACAGGATCTGGAAGATAAATATATTCTTTATTTGTGAAATTAACTCTACCAATATTCTTAAGTAGAACACTTGAAGAAAATTGTGGAAATGTACTGCATAAAACCATTGGTAGCAGTGTTAATCCACAAATAAAATATGTGTGTGTGTATGTGTGTGTTCATTTAATGCTGGCATATCTAGACAAGGAATGTCTGGTGAAATAACAGTCAGCAGATGCCAAAAGGAAATTGCATAATGCAATTTAATTCATTTGAGCAGCTTTGAATTAATGCCTAGAATGATTTGTGGGTTTCTTTCCTCAAGCAGGTATTATAATTAGAATAATAATATTCAGTCAACACTGTGCTCACTACTCAGTTTTAGGAAAAAAATTTCCTTAACTCATTCTATCATGTCAACTTTGAAATTTATAAAAATTTGATGATGCTAAAAGCAAGAGCTAGCCCCTCTGCACTATGTTTG
>NC_069002.1:4766341-4769340 GCF_001194135.2 Octopus bimaculoides | reverse complement strand
TATATATATATATATATATATATATATATATATATATATATGTTTCATGTGCTCAATAATTTTGATTTGTGTTTAGTTCTGCAATCTTAAGTCAGATGGTGTAGAATATTATTTAAAGTAATCCAAGAATTCAAGAAGAAAAAAACAAAACAAAGATCAAAACTGAATGATGTTGAGTGTTGAGTATATGGCTGTGCACAGAAGGGGTTTATACAGTTGTAACAAGATCTAATTAATTGATTATTTGATATTTGTACTCTATGATTAATTACATTAATTTATGCAGCTTTCTAGAAGGATAAAAAAATTAAAAAAAAATTTGTAGTTCCTGTGTAATATCAATAAACCATTTTCAGTCCCGTCACTAGATGAAACCCAGGAAAACTCTTTTGCTATCCAAAATTATCTGTTACTTTTGGGCACGTTCTGTTTCCATGAATGGCTCTGTTACTATATTTCTGTTGAGACAAACTGTCGTCGTTTCAATTAATTTTGAGAACAAAGAATTTAGTAAAATAACTTTGTTGATATTAAGATGCTGTTTGGAACAAATTAACATGGAATTTTGATGGAAGGTTTAAATTAAAAATTACTCTGAACAGGAAATTTATTTCATAGAACCAGAGGTGGTCTCAGCCAGGTTAGCATGAATCCATCTTCTCTGCCTACTAGTCCTGGCAGGGTCGAGGAGGTAGAGTCCACAGGCACCGCCCCTCATAATTTCCAAAATGACGGTGGGAGAATTTGAGGAATTATCAAAGTTTACAGAGTTCTTTTGATATTTGGCATTTCAAATGCTGAACACAATCAGAACTTGTACCATCAAAACAATACTTAAAAAAATATAGAGCTTAAATCTTAAGATAATATCACCCACGTATCGAGAACACAGGTGGAGTGTTCCTTATCTGGTGGCATCATCATCATGATCCTTATAACTATCATTAGGTAAATATCAATTAGCTGTTGATTTGTTTTTTATACCTAAGAGCTGTGATTGCGCTGACATTTTGTTCAGTGTTAACTCTTTAGCATTTAACCTTTAACCTTTAGATTTCTTTGTCAAATGCTTATCCATTCACATCATTTTGAATTAATCCTGCATTGTTTTGGTTGGATATGGCCAGATTAACTGCCAAAGGGTTAAACTGGCCATATCTAGTCCAAATATTCTCCCTGTTTCATGTTCAAACCAGCCAGATTCTGCTTCTCATACTTACTCAACAATGCCATTCTTAAAATAAGCAATCAACATCTTGAAGCTATGACATAATGCATAACTAATAACCATCACATTTGATGGAATAATCTAAATGCTAAAAGGTCAAAGGTGAAAGATTGTATCTCAATCTAGACAAAGCTGACCTGACCAATGGCCACACAGCATGCAGCACATGTGAAGCACAATCTATCAGCAATTAGAGTCCACCTTGACCACGTCAAAGTTACTCAGTCATTAGTTATTTACCCAATCTGTGAATCTAACTTCCAGAATGGTAAGGAGATACCATACCACTGGTATCGTAACTCAACATATAGTGTCAGCTGTTCCAATTTCACCCCACCACCTTCAAATTTTGTAGATTTTTGTTACACGCAAACATGTGATAACACCAACAAGATTGTGCTGTCCAGTGACAAGATATCAAGGGCAGAATGGGAGGAGAGAGAGAGAGAGAGAGAGAGATTGAGAGAGATATCAACAAGAATTAAACACAATATATATATAGACACACATACATATAGATACACATATAATAGAATCTGCTTATATAAATAGGTATGTATTTATTACATATCTATGTATATTAGCAGTTCTAGTGAGGAACATTAAATATTTGCTTACATGAAACATTTTGATTAATCCAGACTTAATTAAGGAGCTAAAGTGGGTATACATATAAAAATACATAAACATAGACATGTATATGCCTGAGTATTTATGTACGAGTGTGTGTGTGTGTGTGTGTGTGTGTGTGTGTGTGTGCTGAATGTTTTGTTTTCATGAAAGGGTTAATCAGAATAGTTTTATGTAAGAAATTCATAAAAATGTTAAGTTTTAAGATTTTATATATACATACACACACACACATATATATGTATGTATATATATATATATCTATATATATATATATATATATATATATATATATATATATATATATATATATATATATATATATACACATACATACATTCACACACTGCTGTCACATCTAGTTTGCTGAAGCAGGGGAAAGAGAAGAGAAATGAAAAACTCCACCCTGAGCAAGCAATGTTAGTGGTAATAAGGATGATGATGATGATGATGATGAAGGTGGGAGATGAGTTTTATGGTGATGGTTATGGCAATGGGGAACAGAACATGTGGTGAAACAACAACAATGACAACAAAGACAGTCAGAAGAAAAACAACAAAAAAGGTATTGTGTGTGTGTGTGTGTCAGTGGGGGTGGTCTGAGTAGTTCTGGTGGGTCCCCTAGCAATCATATTGGCACCAGTGAGAAAAGGCCATTAAAACACAATGCAAAAATGAAAAAAAAAAAAAACACACTAACATTAAATGCACTGGAAATAAGAGAGAAAGAGAGAGAAAGAGCCTATTTCTGTTTTGTTTCCAAATGTTGATTTGTTTAAAAATTAAATAGAAACAGTCCAGGAAAAAAAAAAATTTGAATTAAAATAAAATACTATACCTTACGGTTCTGTAAAAATTACAACAAAAAAGAACAAAAATGAAATGTTTTGAACTCATAAAAACTCAAAATAAATAGCTTAAAAAGACTAAAAATAGTGTTTGTATACTTATATATGTATGACACATGTATAAGCATATGCATACATGTATGATATACATGTAAAAGCCTATGCATACATGTATGATATATATGTATAAGCGTATGCATACATATATATATATATAAATAATGTATATTATATATCTCTATATATATACACACATATATATGTATAAGCGTATGCATACATATATATATATA
>NC_069002.1:4763478-4765960 GCF_001194135.2 Octopus bimaculoides | reverse complement strand
AGCCAAAAAGCACTGAGGGCTTGGGGCTCTAGCATTAACTACAATGACATACTAAAACTTGAAAGCGCATATGAAAGTTTTAATGTTTTATTACAAGTCAAGATAATTGCCGCTTGCCCCCCCCCACCCAAAAAAAAGATAAAAAGAATCGTGTGGATATTTTTGCTTTAAGTCTTTCAGGCGCTAGATAGATAGGCAAAACAAAAAACTCTAGAAGGGCAAAACTTTATAACAAAAATTCGTACTCTTGTTTTTTCGTTGAGTGACCTTTGGCACAAAATGGATTCAACTGAAAAAAATATTCCATTTGTGTCACAGAAATTGTTGCCAGATGAAAGGGTAGCTTCTGATTGGTGGTTAGATGAAGTGGTACGTTTTCTGACCATGCACCGAAAAATATTTTTAAGTTTTCATATGAATTATGTACCACTGCTCATTAAACTGATATAAATAAGTGGTACTTCGTTTGTACCACCCAGCTTGAAAGAGTTAAGCAGTAAAAAGGTTTAATTCATCAAAGCATCCTCTGCCCAGGCAGAACAGACTTTACACCAGTGTTGTCCATAGGGTTTTAGCAGAAACAGCTGTTATTCAATTTTCAGGCTGGATTCCCAAGCATGACTAACTGAATCTATAGAGGACCCCAATACTTAATTAGTGCTTCTAAATACCATTAATCATATAAGTAACGTGGCACCATGTTGTGCCATTGAGATTTTTTTTTACCCTACTTTTCTGATGCTTCCTTGCTAAGATAATTCATTTATCATTTAAAAAGAGGAATTAAATATACATATATACACATACATATATATATGTATGTATACATAAATATATATGTATGTATACATAAATATATATATAAACTATTTACAAAATGAAAATTATAACAGAAATATTAAAACTGTCATGCACTTTTAAGAAGCAATATTTAAAAAAACAAAAAATTATAATAATAATAATAATAGTAATAAGACAAAAACAAAATAGAAGAAAGAAAAAGAAATAGAATCTGATTAAATTTAATTAAAATAGTGAGTGTTGTTATGCAAAGTGAAACACTATATAGGGATATGTTCGAGTCTTAAATCTTTCTAATCTAATAATCCAAGATTTTGAGATAACGGTCCTACTGAGAGTGAGAGAGAGAGAGAGAGAGAGAGAGAGAGAAATTGAAGTGGGGGGTAGGGAGATCAGGACTAGAGAGAGAGTTCCTCACAATAGTAGATGTTCAGTCCTTATAGAGACAGACTAATGATCCTGGTCCATTCTGTTGGTTGGGGCAGTAGAGTGTATACACTAAAGTCCAATTAAGAAATGGTATCAAATTTATTTATAATTGATCTTTCAATTACAAATTCCATTCTAGCCTATCTAATCAGAGATTACTAAATCAATTAGAATACTTAATTAAGATATTTAAAACAAAATAAATAAATTAAAAAATCTTTTAGATCTAGATAACAGAACAAAACCTTTTTTCAACTGTGGTTGTATTTAATAACAATTTATTGTGGATACGAGGAACAAATTTATTAAGTGGATTCATCAAGACCCGTCGAGCCAAGTGAAATCGTAGATGTGGCCAATGCCAGTGTCACGTAACTGGCACCCCGAAAGGGTAAAAGGGAAAGCCAACCTCTGCAGAAAAATAAATAATAATAATAATGTTTTATATTAACATAAGGCCAGAAATACAAAGGAGCAAAATATATACTTATTTGAGTTAAACAGTATTAATTTTTGGACACTTGTTCACCCTGGAATAATGAAAATCAAAAGGTCAATCCTAGGAACTCTAATCAAAACAATGATTTTTTTGTTCCATCTACAAGAAAGAATCTCGGATTTATATGGGAAGAATTTGGTCAGTGTGCCAGCAATTTTTATATCCAACCCATGTGACTGAAAGTGAACTGCTGACAGTTCTTTATTTTATAGCAATGGGTCAGTCCACTTTCAGTCACATGGGGGGTGGTCTGTTGAAACAGACTACCTTGTTTCAATTGTTTTAGAAAATAATAAAGAATTTACTAAAATAACTTTGTCATTATCAAACTGCTGCTTGGAGCATAAATTAGCATGGAATTTTGATGGACATTTAAAATTTAGATCACTTAATGAACTACAGAATTAGGGTCAGTTGGTACCAAAAGCAAATTGGAGGGAGGAGCCACCTAGCACTGTAGGACCATTACATCAAAATCAAATATTGGATCCAAAAATAATAATTATATTTACAGTAATCAACAACAAAAGTTGTTGTTGTTGCTTGGAACTAGATTAAAAAAAAATTATACCCACTCAAGAGAAAGGATTTAACACAATCTCCTTTGATTCAATATATTAACACACATACAGCTATATAGTCACATGTATGCATATATACACATGAAACACTCAGAACTTGAGCCTTGAGGTCACTTTTGTAACTTTTCTACAGATATATATATATATATATATATATATATATATATATATA
>NC_069002.1:4755052-4763468 GCF_001194135.2 Octopus bimaculoides | reverse complement strand
TTGTGGGAAATGCCCAGATAAACAGGTCCCGTTAATTCATTCAAATTTGAAGATGGGCTTTTGTGCCCCAAATGTAATGGTTTTGTGAAACTTTCTGTATTGTCAAAAGCTTTCTATTTTCTCTCCTTCTTTAGTATATGTATATTAGATTTTGTGATATTTATAGGTTTGTTTTATATATATATATATGTATGTATGTGTATATATATATATATATATATATATAACATAACTTTTGGTGATATATGTTATATGTATATGTATTAAAATGTACTGATGTGTGAAGAGAAAAAGAGAAAGATGTGAAATAGATTTGTTATATACAAAGTCAAATAGACAGGAGAAATAGAAAGAAAGAAAAAAACAAACAAAAAAGACAGAATTAGATGAAGTGCCCTCTGGGTACTGTAATATCCAAAACATCCATCCCAGAAATGGAACCTTGGAACCCTAAAAGATTTACGAAGAAAAAAAGGAAAAAAAAATACACAGAAGAAACATTTGATATATTTCTACTTTCATTTTGCTGCAGTCGTTAAAAATGGTCAGCACGGTGCCTAGTAAAAGAAAGAACTTACCAGAAATATGGAGACGGAGAAAGAAAAGTAGGTTTTCAAAGTTGAAGGGAAAAGCCCTGCCCCCACCCGACCAAATCTAGAATTTAACGGATAATTGTATGTGCACATGTGTACACACACATACAAATATATATTATATATATATGATCGATGCCAGGCCCGCCTAACTGGCTCCTGTGCCAGTGGCACGTAAAAAGCACCCACTCTCAGAGTGGTTGGTGTTAGGAAGGGCATCCAGCTATAGAATCGTTGCCAGATCAGATTGGAGCCTGGTGCAGCTGCTGGCACTCCAGACCTCAGTCAAACCATCCGACCTATGCCAGTATGGAAAACGGACATTAAATGATGAATGAATGTGTGTGTGTGTGTCTATCTTCTATCTTTCACTTGTTAAGACTGCCTTGAAGAGTTTTTAGTTGAAGAATAAACCCCAGAACTTATATTTTAAGCCTGCTACTTACTCTATTGTCATTTCGACAAACTGCTAAGTGACAGGGACGTAAACACCAACACTGGCTGTCAAGCAGTGCTGGGGCACAACCACAGACACACAGATATTCACACAATGGGTTTCTTTCAGTTTCCATCTACCAAATCCACTCAGAAGGCTTTAGTTGGCCTGAGGCTGTAGTAGAAGACACTTGTCCAAGGTGCCATGCAGTGGGACTGAACCCAGAACCGTGTGGTTGGGAAGCAAGCTTCTTGCCACACTGCCAAACCTATACCTATACACACACACACGAATTTTATATGGATTTCAATAATGCTCCAGTTGTTTAATGAAAGGAACTACACACTATTCATTGAATTCTGACAGCGGAAGCAGTCGAGTATTCCACAGTATGACACTGTATGCGTGTGTGCATTCTGTTTATTTTCTCTCATTCCTTTCTGTTGAAGAGCATAGGCTCGAAACATGAAAGACTTCATTTTTCCTGCGCATCAAACCAATACACTTGCTTGTTGTTCACACACCTGTCTTCGTCTTCTGTTTTTCTATAAATTTCAACTATACATATGTATATATATGATGGACTCTTCCATCGAAGATAACAAATGAGTGGTCAGCTTTTGCTGAATGACCTGCACAAATGATTTGTTTATAATGATCAAATGTTTGTATTGTACATTAGCTCACTCACGACATTGTCTGAACAGGTGCTAACTGTACCACGTGTCAGGTGTCGACATACACACGCACACACGTATACATACTCACATGTACATGTTAGTAATGAAAGCGTACCTTGATGACCCGGACAAACGGTTCCCCATTTTCTGTTTGGTAGGTGCCATTCACTTCGTAATGCCTGAGCCACTGCAGGTGTGGATGAAGATCACTTATCATCACTTTACACATAAACTTGGCTGTCCCCCCGTACGTTACTGTTTGGTTCTTTGGTCCATCAATGAAGGGCGCATGTGGCACCCGCTCTACAACATAAAAAAAAAATTTTCTTTTTTTTAATTCTTAAATTTAATTAAATTTTTTTTTTTCAATCAGTGATCAACTCAGCAAATATGCATGCACGTATCAAATCATAGCCTGTGTGTGTCTCTCTCTCTGTATGTAAACATTTAATTCCTATTTGTAAATCTCACAATGAGAGATATTCAGCAATAATACTTCGGAGTAAAGATTATTTGCCAACATAACATGGCAGTCCTGGTTTAGGACGAATGTTACTGTAATTTAGCCCCTTGTTAGAAAATATCAGGACACAGATCGTGTCGTATAGCCAGCTGAAGACAATGTCTCCTGGGGCTAAATTACAGCAACATTCGCCCTAAACTAGGACTGCCATGTTATGTTGGCAAACAATCTTTACTCCAAAGTACTGTTGCTGAATATCTCTCGTTGTGAGATTTAAAAATAGTAATTTTCTAATTTATAGATCAGTGACTATCACTCTGGAAACTATATATTTCGAATGAGAATTTGGCAGCGCCACCTCTAGCCGAACAATTCTTGTGCTGATGAAGGGAAATAACACAGAAATTGCGATACACAGATATTGTTTTGACCACGCTCTCTTTCTGTCTCAGTCCTGCCTTCATCTCAAATTTTACATCACATACACTATCTTCCTATCTCTCTTACACACCCACCACTTTCTCTCTCTCTCTCAAAATACAAACTTCTCATTTCTATTACACCCCTCCTCCCTTGTCTTCTCTCCCATTTTAACTCCCCACCCCAAACATTTAATCTCTCTCCCATATGTCTATTCCTTTCTTTCATTCTCCCATTTTTGCTGATTTCCATTATTTCTTTCTCACCTTGTATTTCTCTCTCTCCTTAACCCCACTCTCAGTAATCTCTCGCTCACAATATCACCAACACACACCAGATTAAGAACATATACCAGAATACTGACGAACAATCTTGAGTTCATAGGTCCAGTGGATCGATCCCTCTTCATTGCTCACAATGCAGGTGTAATTCCCAGCATCTTCTGGAACAACATCCTTGATCGTTAGCGTCCATTTTCTTGCCTGAACAAATAAATATAAATACATTAATAGCAGAATAACTAAAATGCAAAATGCTTTTTATCAGTCTACCTGGCCGACAATTAGGTCAACAGGTCTCACTTTTATCTCCTCCTTTGATCAGTGGTTTAGTAACAAGATGAGTGACCAGCTATTAAAAAAAAAAAAAAAAAAAAAATTCGTAACCTGCTCATGTTTGTCCACCCTGCTGGAAACAGCAGCTAACTAAATCTCCCTCAAACCACAATGTGAACTTTTAAACCATTCAAGTTTGCTGTGCCTGTATACCAGAAGACACCACTGCTGAAATACCACAGAATGTTGGTGTTGTTTTAGCATGAGATCTGCCACAGTATCCATAGCCTACACTGTGAAATGATCTGAATTAGGTTTAGGGTTTAAAGTTAGGTCAGGGTTTTAGGATTAGGATTCAGTGTTGGGATTTGGGCTTAGTGTCAATGTTTAGGATTAGGATTAAGGGTTGGAATTAAGGTTAGGGTTTAGGCTACATGCCTAAATAATTGCTGGATAGGTGCATGGGGGTGGGGGGTGGAGGGCACTTGAGTTTGGGGTAAAAAATTAAAAAAAATTTTTTTAATCTTTCCATCTTACCTGTTTCATTTGGCCCTCTTTGAAAAGTTTACCAGATTTATACCACGTTATGTTGGGCTTAGGGTTCCCAATAGCCGGACATTTCAATTGGACCCAAGAACTTGGTGGACGTGCCACAAGTCTGATCGGGGCCTTTTTAGATGACCATCGTGGTGGACCTTGATAAAAATAAATAAAAAGCAAAACAAAATGACAATAATGTGTTTAGTGTACAGGACGTTTTACTGTTTTACTCGCTGATAGACAAGTAGGGAGACAGACCAACAGACAGGCAAACAGATAGATAGACAGACAGACAATCAGACAAATAGATGGTTAGACAATAGATAGACAGAGATACATAGATGGATAGACAGACAAACTGATAGATAGACAGATGAATAGATAGACAAGCATGTTTATTCAGGAAGTGCTGGAACCAACATTATGAGCTGGAAGGAAACAGGACATACTGTTATTGGCTAGTCAGATATTTACAGCAAATGCTTGCTGGGATATATATATATATATATATATATATATATATATATATATATGTGTGTGTGTGTATATATATGTATATATGTATGCTTAAGTAGGGAAGGGGTGGAGGTGAAATGTTTATGAAGGAAGTGTGTAAAAGAAGCAAGCAGGACATGCATAATGTGCCAATGAGATATTTGAGTGAAAAAGCTAGATATGTCTCTGGGTAAACAGGAAGTAGAATGCGAACATCTGGGGTGAATCAGTCGAGGAAAGGGGGGTCACTACGATAAACACACACACACACACACACACTTACCTACTTATACACCTTTAAGTTGGTTGGGATGCTTATGAGATATCCATCAGTGTTAAGATGTGATAGACAGATGGGTTAAGTTTTCTTGCAAACATACAAGTTCTCTACCATTAATGTAGAAGGAGTAGTAGAAGTAGTAGTAGTAGTAGTAGTAGTAGTAGTAGTAGTAGTAGTAGTAGTAGTAGTAGTAGTAGTAGTAGTAGTTGTTGTTGTAGGAGCAACACAACAAGTTTTGTTGGTTGGTCCTGACATTAGTTGTACAGCAACAAATTTTTATCAGAAATCTTACGAAGAGGACAAAAGTCTTGAACAACTCCCTCGTTCAGAAATAAATGGGTGTATTGAGAGACAGCTATTATGCTATAAAGTATGAGGCTTGACTAAAATGCCATCCAGTGGGGTGGAACCTGTGTCCAGTAGAGCAAACCTGTTAACCACTCAATTAAGCCTTTGTTAAGGTACTCAGGCAGTGTTTTAATAAACTAGGTCTTTCGTCTTTTTATCTTTTCCTTGTTTCAGTCATTAGACAGTGGTCGTGCTGGGGCACCACCTTGAAGAATTTTTAGTCAAATTGACCTCAATACTTATCAGGGTCTTTTTGCCAAATGGTTAAGTTATGGGGATGTAATCACACCAATACCTTTTGTCAAGCAGGGGACGGGGAAGGAGACTATAACAAACACAGACTCAAGGACACACACACACACACACACACATAGATATATATGATGGGCTCCTTTTAGCTTCTGTCAACCAAATCCACTCACAAGGCTTTGGTTGACCTGAGGCTATAGTAGAAGACACTTGTCCAAGATGCCACACAGTGGGACTGAACCCAGAACCATGTGGTTGGGAAGCAAGCTTCTTACTACCCAGGCATGCCTGTTAAGATTTTCATATAAATAATTTCAGTAAATACAGTGGTGCCAATTGTGACCACTAAGCCACATTCCTCTAGCTAAACTATGGATGGGACAGTTCCCTATTTACAACTGTACCCTTTCTAGATAGCTGGGGCCTGGTCTCTGAGAGACAAAGAGATAATGAGAGAGAGAGAGAGAGAGAGGGAGGTGTAAAGAGAATGAAAGATGCAGGGCCATATGTAAGTGTGTGTATCTGTGTGAATGTGTGTGTGTGTATGTGAGTGTTTGTGTTTGCATGTGTTTATATTGGGAACAGAAGATCTCAGGAAGCTGAACCTAATAAAGGAGATAACAAACAATGACATATGGCGAGATGATGTGCTGAAGAAGATCTGTCCGACCCATACAGGCATGGTGAAATGGATGTAGAAAGACAAAGACCAGCATCCCGATGCCATCCCCCCACCACCACACACACAGACACACATTCCCCTTCTCAATTTTAGTCCAGGTGCCACTGTCCCCACCATCACTTTCATGGGATTTCCTTAACTTAACGACCACTAGAACTGCACAGAAACATTAATTTTAGTTGAGACTGATAAAGAAGTTAGACTGCAAAACATGTGTGTGTGTGTGTGTGTGTGTGTGTGCGTGTGTGTGTAAGAGATGTAAAGATAAAAACATAGAGTCAGAGAAAACTGCTCACTCACTGCTCTTTAACAAGAGACTAAGAAAGAGAGAAAGTTTGATACAAGTGTTCATGGTGTACACATATATACATATATATATGCATACACACATATATATATATATATACATACATATATGCATATATATAGATATACACATAAATATATATATACACACACATATATATACATAAATATATAGATATATACACATATATATACATATATACACACATACATATACATACATATTTATATACACATACATATGCACACGTAAATACATGTATGTATGGGCATGAATGTGTATGTATGTCTCTGAACTACAACAACAGATGGAGGTAAAAGTATATCTTTAATTCTATTGACATAAGCAATAAGCTATAAAATAGCAAAGGTGGTGGTGGTGGGGGGGAGCAGAGGAGAAGAAAGGGAAAGAAAAAAAAACTTAACAAAAAGAAAAACAGGAAGGAATTCTTTAACAGCTGAAGCTACAATTATCTCACTACCAAACCGTACACATACATATGTACACACACACACACACACTATCTCCCTCCCTTGGTTTCAGACCATTAGCAAGATGCTGAATCAAGGAATATTGCCAGCCTAGAGGGAAGGGGAGAGGATAGTGCGTGTGTGTATATATACGCACACACCAATAAATACAGGCAAACATATATTATATATATAATATAGGTTTCAGACTATGCGATTCTGGGTGTCTATATATAATATATATATGTAAAATATATATAATATATATATATATGGTGCCTCATATATGACTAAAAGACTTCACCAGGTGGTGCTATTAAGTTAGACATGGCCTGGGGTCTATACTGGCCGAAACCTATATATATATACATATGCTTGTGTGTGTATTGGTGCAAGAATGGCAGTATGGTAAGAAGCTTGCTTCCCAACCACATGGTTCCAGGTTCAGTCCCACTGCGTGGCATCTTGGGCAAGTATCTTCTACAATAGCCCTGGGATGACTAAAGCCTTGTGAATGAATTTGGTAGATGAGAACTGATGCCTAATATTTGTGTGTGTGTGCCTGTGTGCATCTGTCTATGTATCTATCTGTATGTGTGTGTGTGTGCATGTGCGTGCGCGCATGTATAAATCATTTCATTTTCACGTCCACCTCCCTTTGCTAGCGTGTGTCTGATGAAACTTATTGAAGTAATTTTCTTACAACCAGAAGTTCTTTCCATTGCCATTCCCCACTTGTTTCGAAAATTAAGTAATATTTACCAGAGTCCCTCAAAGTAGCATATTGACCCCGAAAGAGTGAAAAGTAAAGTCGACCTTGGCAGAATTTGAACTCAGAATGTAGCCACAGGCGAAATACTGCTAAGCATTTTGCCTGGCGTGCTAACGATTCTGACAGCTTGGCCGCCTTAACAACAACAATAAGAAGAATGAAAAACCAAGTTTACCTCTTTGCTTTACATATTCTGCATCTGATATTGTGTCTGATGTTGTATTTTCTTTTTCTGAAACATAAATAAAATAAAATAATATATATATATATATAAAATAAAATAAAATAATATATATATATATATAAAATAAAATAAAATAATATATACATATATACGGAGCGAATAAATCATGAGAAAATTAATTCACGGAAAACTGAAAGTATTTTCACACTGGTGGTTGCCATGAATCATCATCATCATCATCGTTTAACGTCTGCTTTCCATGCTAGCATGGGTTGGACGATTTGACTGAGGACTGGCGAACCAGATGGCTGCACCAGGCTACGGCGCAAAATAAATCAGTTGCAGTGCAGACTTCAACACGACGGGTTGGGGCTCTTTATCATGGTAACGCTTGCTGAGGAAGGTGAGGCTATAATGCCAGTCCAGAAACTGGTCCACACAAGTCCAAATACTTGAATGTATGCTGAGAAATCGAACCCAGAATGTAACGACAGGTGAAATATCGCTAAACATTTCGTCCAGCATAATAATAATAAATAATAATAATAATTTCTACGGAAGGCCTCAAAATTTTTTTGAGGGGGGGGGGGGCACTAGCCAATTACATTAACTCTCGTGTTTCACTGGTACTTAATTTACTGAGCCCAAAAAGATGAAAGGCAAAGTCAACCATGGCAAAATTTGAACTCAGAACATAAAGATAGACGAAATGTTGCTGAGCATTTTGTCCAGCATGATGATAATAATAATAATAACATATATACACACACACACATATATATATATATATACATACACACACATAATTTGACAGCTGCACACATACACGCACTGCAGATGTGTATACTACATTATAAGCTATAACAATAACTGCCACAACTACAGCATCAACAATAACTGAAAGATCAGAGGTAATGAGGGGGAACTGAGCAATATAAACGAG
>NC_069002.1:4749324-4754449 GCF_001194135.2 Octopus bimaculoides | reverse complement strand
TATATATATATATATATATATATATATATATGTATACACACACCATACAGAAATATATACATATATACTATGTACACATACATACACACACAAACATACATATACAGAAATGTATACACACATATATACATACACAAACGCATACATACCTTATTTGAGGTGTACAACACAGATCCCCTACAAACGACACACTTTTATTACACAAGAATATTTTGCAGAGGTGTGAGGGTAGAGGGGACATGGCACGGTTTAAACTTGCCTCAGTATATATTTCGTAAGAGCGACTTCCAATGGGTTTTGAAGTGAGTGGTGATACAAACACACACACACACACATATGTACATGACATTTGGATAAGTCCTTGATGCATATTTCAGGGAATCGAGTTTTTATATGGCGGCAAATAGGATACGCAACATCACAAAAATGGCAAAAATATCGTTCTTGTTGGCGTCATCACTACCACTTCCACCACCATCACCATTATCATTTTTATGTTCATATCCCTCTTGTCTATGCTGGCATGGGTTGAAAGGGTTTTGAGATATTACATCATTCTGTAGAGCACCGACCCTTTGGTAAGGTCTTTCTGTTGGAACATCCTGCTTGTAGGATGTTGATGATAAGGTTGCATATTTAGTTGCAAAAAGTAGAGTTGATTATATTTGAGCTCCTAATATATTACGGGGACTTTTATTTATTTGAACTTTAAAGGCCTTTGGTTATAGAACTGTTTGATGCAAATGGATCTTACGATCTGGTGCTGAAAATTCTTCTTTAACATCCACACACACATACATAAATAAATATATACATACACACACACGTGTTCATAGTATGTTTGGGTACATTATACATAGAAATATAACTAGCTGTGTGTCTAAACATATGCGTATATATCATCATTGTTTAATGGAAATGAACATGCTTACACACACACACACACACACAACTAAGAATGAAAACAATATCAAATAAATACAAACACACCAAAACCTAAGTGTGTGTGTGTGTGTAGAACAAAAGTGAACCATACCTGGGTTGACTAACATTAACCCTTTTTCCATTACGGTACCATGACAGCATCGGCCTTGGTTTGCCCTTAACTCGGCACTGAAGACGAATTCGCTGCCCGACATATTCCACCTCGACTCGGTTTGGTCTCCGCTGAAACTCCGGAGCTGAAAACACAGAAACAGAGAAGGATGATGGTCAGATGAAGTTACAACGCATAACAAATGTGAGAGCTGGATGGTGTGTGTGTGTGTGTGAGTCTGAGGTGTTCATCCTATAAGGCTACAAAACTTTATGTCATATTATGCTGAGTTAAATTACAGTAATCTCTCGCCATATTGTGGTTTATTATTTGAGCTTACGTCGATTCCTCTGGAGTTGTTTTGCATTTATAATAAAATAAATATATACAAATTATAAAAATTACAAAAAAAACGAAACAGAGTACTGTACTGTTTCTACTTCACAGATTATCACCTATCGTTGGAACATAACATTCACGATAGTCAAGGGATTAGTGTAATTAAGAAATGTATGTAACTCCAACTAAATGTACTCAGTGCCTCTTTCTTTTCTTTGTCCACTCACTCATTCCTGCATGCGTATGTGTGTGTAAATCTTATGTAGGGAGTTGAGGTAAATCCCAACTGTTTTCTCTTGAAGCCCATCTTATTCAAATATCATAACCCAATATGTAGTCTCACCCTGGGTTCTATGACATAAACTTACTGTTTTAAAGTGGTCTGAATTATTATCTTCCATGAAAATTTTATGCTAATTTGTTCCAGACCCCAGCTTAATAACGAGAAAGTTATTTTAACTAAATTCTTCATTATTTTAACAATTAATTGAAACAAAGGCAGTGTATGTGGACAGAAATATGGTAACAAAAGGGCACCACCAATAATCCTGCATTCAAAGGGCGAAAAAAAAGAAGTCAATCCTTTCAAGAAACCCAACAAAAATCATTGTTTTAAAACCCATATCTTCTACAGAGATACAGAGCCAGAAAGAGAAATAGAGGGATGGATGGAGTGGGGAGAAAGTGAAGCTGGCTGACTGACATATATACATATCCTGGTTATATATGTGTAAAAGATATTAAAAATAAATCGTATTCCTATTTAATTTTTTTTTAAATATTAAAAAAAATAAACATCCTCATAAAATTGGGGTGTGTCTTGTATCTGTGTACATTAAAGCACTGCCATATTGACTGCTATGTGTAATAGAATATAGGTGTGTGTGTATAATACATATATATATTATCATCATCATCGCTTAATGTCTGCTTTCCATGCTGGCATGGGTTGGATGGTTTGACTGAGGACTGGTGAGCACTAGGCTCCAATCTAATCAGGCAGATTGGAGCCTGGTGCAGCTTTCTGTGTGGTAAGAAGCTTGCTTCTCAACCACATCGTTCCAGGTTCAGTCCCACTGCGTGGCACCTTGGGCAAGTGATGATAATCACAATGATGATGATGACAATGATGATGGTGGTGGTGATGATGATGAAGATGAAATGAGTAAACAAGTAGCACAAATTAGTGGCTTTGATACCAAAAACAATAAATAAATAAAACCGTAACCCCCTCCCACACACACACACATCCCCAGCTTCAGCTGGCCTTGATGGCTGACCCCGATCAAGGTGTTAACAATCTTCCAGCTGTTCATATCTCGGTGGAGCTTAGCTTGACTATATCGTCCATTCACAGCTACACAAGATCATCTTGTAGCCCCTGTGTTGGTGGCTTGGGAGGGGCTTTCAGATTTTGGTAGTGACCCCCAATGATCTTTGCAGGCTGAACAGATATAATTCTTCAAAACATGAGATGGGCATACAGGAAGAAATATAGACATTTGAGATTGTATAGACACATGCATACACAAATACATACATACATATATATATATATATATGATGATATATATAGGGTGGCCCTAATGTAAGTTTACAGTTATTCAATTATGTCTTTCACATTCATATATTAACAGTTAAGATCTTAATTATAAAAAAAATATGAAACCACTATTCTATCCTAATTTAGTTAATTCTGTCAAGCTCCCTTTTCAGTTGACAGTAAGGGACTACCTTGACCAAGCCTTTCCACAGCGTTGGTTTGGAAGGCAGGGCAGCATCAAATGGCCACCATGTTCACCTGACCCGACACCAATGGATTTCTGTTTTTTGGGGGTGTTGTAAAGAACAAGATTTATGAGAAGAATCCCAAAACAGTAAATGAATTAAAAGATTACATTTCTGACGCATTCACTAAAACTGATGGAGTGTCAGTGTTCTGAAGAGGTCTGAAGAATGTTGCAATCTACTCCGAATCAAACCAGGCCCGTCTACCAGATTTTCGTGCCTTGGGGTGCTTCACAATATTCTGGGCGGACATTAACTTGTAATAATGCTAAAGTGGAGTTTTGAAATCAGGGTATCACTGTAAATCTGAGGGTGCACCATTGAATAGTGCGGGGTGGGGGTGGAAGAGCCGTCAAGTGCACCCTCTTTGCAACGGGCATGAATTTAAACACTAGGTCGTCTTAAGAAGCACATATTTATTGTCTAAAGTGGTCCAAGGTTCGTAACAGGGAGAGAAAAAAAATTGGGGATGGAGGGAAGGCCATGACTAGAATGCTTCTTATTGTAAGTTTGCTAGACTGAAGTTAACCTAGGGGAGAAAACAAACACCGCTACTACCTGAGCTGTGGGTAGATGATTGACAATGATGACTTGTCCTGATAGACGAAGTCTAAGGTAACATGCAAAATATAATAGATTTTATTAATCTTGGAAATTATGAAAGGCTAAGTCGATCTTGACAGGATCTGGACTCAGAACTAGAGACTTCAAATATAGAGATCAGACTCACGTGTGTGTGAATGTGAAGCGTGTGTGTGTGTGTGTGTGTGTGTGTGTAAGCAAGTGTCTATGTAAACGTGTAGATTTATGACCGTGTGTACATATGTGTGTGTGTGTGTGTGTGTGATGGTAATAAGTAAACTAAGAGCGGTGGATGTAATGTGAGCCTTACACCTAAGAGAAGCTGGCGGCAGTTAATGAAAACCACTTGTTTCACATATCGTCTGGTTCAGTCAGATACGGGTAGAGAGGGTGAAAAAGAGAGCGCAGGAGAGAGACAGAGCGAGGTGGGAGGAGGACAAGGAAGGGTATAAGAAAACGTACGTAAACTTGCAGAAACTATCAAAGAAACCCACGGTTTTTTCAGTCATGGATGTACGTGTGTACGCGCACATGTATGGGTAATATATATATGAATATACCTGTGTGTGTGTGTGTATACATATGCACACGTGTGCGTAATCCTTCCTTTTATCTAACGCATCAAACCTAACGTTATATACATCATCTTTCGCCATCCCCATCTATCTATCTACCTGTCTGTTATCTACCCTATCTTCCTCTTCTATCTTATAACTACCGTCACCACCAGCACCATCTCCTTTTCTATCTGTCATCATCTCTCTTACTCCCTCTGTATACATCATCAACCCTCTCCTCTCTATCTACCACCGTCTCTTCCTCCTTTCTATATACCCATCGTCTCTCCCGTCTACCCACCACTACTCTCTCTCCTGTCTACGCAATCTCTTCCTCCTACCATCTCTCTCTACCACATTTCTACCCTTCTCAAGCTGCCACCATCTCTTCTCCTCTTGTCTGTCACCACCTCTCCCACGCTCTCTACCTACCGAATAGTCTCTCACCCCTTCTCTCTATTATCATTTCTCTTTCTCTCCCTCTTCTCCCCAGTAACTTGAGAGGAAATTATTATTACATGACTTAATGTTAGTTTATTTGGTTTCATTTATTTATTTATTTGCTCAATATTTTTTTTATTTTACTGTACGTAAAGGAAGGGGGGGGGCAGGACTATACACACAGACTTACACAAACCCTACACACACACACATCAATATATACACATATAAAGATAAACTCTACACGCGCGCGCGCACACAATCTACAGAGAAATAAAAACACGAACTATTTCGGTGTCGTCTTTCTATTAAAACGCCAGTTGTTGAATGGTGTGACATTTATACACACACATACACTCATGTAGAGATGAAAAAAAAAAAG
>NC_069002.1:4742382-4749314 GCF_001194135.2 Octopus bimaculoides | reverse complement strand
ATATATATATATATATATATATATATATATATATATATATAAATATATAAACAATGTACAAACATGTAGAGTAACGTATCTATATGTAGTTATTCTTGAAGTCATTAGACACACAAACACACGTATAAGTAGCTACACATACACACTTCTACACAGCAAACATACACAAGCACATTCACTCCTATGAGAAGGATTCATTACACACACACACACCGAGGCGGCGATATATGCGTATTAGGCACTGAATCTCTCTCTCTCTCTCTCTTTCAGAATAATGTATATGGTACATGGAATGCTGTTTGGTGAGGATCAATGCTCATGTTTGGTTTTCATTCAGTCGAGGAAAGCTTATTGACCAGACAAAGACTATGGGATATCAATGGCCTGTGTCTACATCTCCCCTGTCTCCAATGACGAATGCTACAAGTATCTCGGAAGAGAAGAGAATGTTGCGAACGTTGGTGATGACGCCGGTAAAACCAGTGACAAAATAGTTCAGCAGGCTTTGGCTGATATGGAAGTCAGAGCCGTTTACATTCAAAAAGACAATGCTAAATAAAGAATACATGGGCAACCTTTTTCGAGAAGCGGGCCACGTGAGACATGGTTCGTCATCAGGCAGGCTAAGAAGAAGAAAAAGTATATGTGAGTGTAGGTGTGGTTGTGTGATCAGAAATTTGCTTCTCAGCCTCATAGTTCCAGGTTCAGTCTCACTGTGTGGCACCACGACCTGCCATTCATAAAGTCCAACGGGCTGCAGTTTGCTCATGAGTGTAAAGTAATAGTTTTAACATTTGGGATACGAGATTTGGCCACCTTTTAAGACAGTGCTACTCGAAGTGGTGGTCCGCGGTGAGTTTCCAGAAAAGAAATAAAAAACATTATAAAATGCTTATGTATTATTTGTTTACAAAGTAAACATAAGATAAAAAAAAAAAATGGTTTTATAATTTGGATGGACAGAAGTGAGATGACGGTATACGGCCAGTCCACTTGTGTGCGACATCGAAGCATCCAGACAACGTCTGTTGAATAATGACCGTTAAACAACTCCTCTATAGGTCCTCTTGAGTGTGCGGTTACTCTGGGACTAAAGGGTAAATTGGACAGAAACTTAGGAAGAAACACTTAGAGCCATATTAATAAACAGCTACGTGACCCCGGATGAGAGAACAAATGAGATACAGGATAACAAAAGAGAGTAGTCTCCCTTGGGACGTTTGATAGTGACATCTCATTCCACCATGATGCACTTTCGCCTTTCAGAAACAGTAGACCGCTATTAAATACCTGATCAATAAAAGAGATATAATTAAACTGTGCACCCAAATTATCCAAATTACGATAGAAAATTTCGACTGCACCATGTCAGAATGAAAGCTAATACCTTCCACATTATCAGCAGCTGCCCAAAAATGTCCGCAAGTTACTGCCTTCCCAAGAGACACGACACTGCTGCCAAAACCTTTACAATGTTATCCATATGAAGGATTGCTCAGAACAAGAATGTAATCTAAACTCATACAAAATAAAAGGGCAACAAGGTGCAAACCAACAGATCTGATAGTGTTCTATGAGAACCGTCCCCAACCTTTTTTTTTCCTTTGCAACATGGACCGGGTCATCGCCCCGGAGACAGCGATAGTCATAAAAATAGAAATAAAATTTTTTCTGTGGCCAGGTACGAAATGATCATACAAAGTGCATAATATATAAATGGTGTGTGGTAAGAAGCTTGCTTCTCAACCACATGGTTCCGGGTTCAGTCCTACTGCGTAGCACCTTGGGCAGGTGTCTTTCTACTATAGCCTTGGGCCAACCAAAGCCCTGTGAGTGGATTTGGTAGACGGAAACTGAAAGAAGCCCGTCGAATATATATATAAGTAGTTATTTCAACTTTATATTTTCTGACGCGACTCTATCTCTTTCTCTATCACTTTTTCCCCCTCTCGTTCTTCCTCTGTTACTACTACGTATCTCTCTTTACCCCCCTCGTTCTTCCTTCTGTTACTACTATATCTCTCTCTTACCCCTCTCGTTGCTCACCTATTCTTCTACTTCCTCTACCACTCTCTCTCTTCCTTACCCCTCCTTGGTCATATGCTTCCGGTTCACTAATCCTTTTCTTCCTTGGCTATCGACGAGCAAACACGCGAACTTACTTCGTCCCGTCTTTTTCAGTTCGTGCCTCACAGCGTTCATATACACATAATTTTTCACGTCTGGCTGCATAGCCTTTTCCGTTTGTTTTCCTGTCTTGTTTTTTGTCCGCCACGACATTCCTCCATGGCACAGGTCTAATTTGTGTATACAAATTTAATTTGCGGTCCATGGGAAGAGCCTTTTTAACGATGCGTCCTACCCAACTCTTCGAAACGCTGGTGTTAAAATGGGGTAGCTGATGAAGGAAAATGTTCTCTATGTGGTTTGTGTGTTTGCTGTACTCTGGTTATTGTTGTTTTCTTGTCTGCGTTTTGTTTGCGGTGTCCTGTACCCGGATATGCGCCTATATATGCAGGTAGACGTGAGTGTGCGCATGCCTGTACGTATATATATGCATATACTCATTTATTATTTGTTTTATGTATATATATATATATATATATATATATGTCTGTTTGTCCTCCCACCATCGCTTGACAAACTTTTATATATACACACATACATCTATAAATGCACACACACATGCAAGAAGCAATGGTGCAAGTCTTTGCAGACCTACACATGCACACGTACATGTTTACACACACATACACACACCTATACATGTATACACACACATGCAGGAGAGTGATGCGAGTCTTTATACACTCATACAAGTATACACACAGCCACATGTAGGAAGCAGTGGTGCAGGTTATTAAATATTTCTCAATTTATCAAGACGTTTAATGTTACAGTTTGACTGTTAAGATCATTCAGATGTTGTTATAACGACCTACCTCGCTACCTCCATATCCACCCTATCTTGGGTAGCTTACTTACATAGGGTACATGGACGTGATAAGGAACCGAAGTGAAGGCGGATAATGTTTCCAGATAAGGAACCAACCACTCTGCAGGGACGGGGAGTTAAGGTCTCTAGTTTGTTGTTATTAACACCTCCCAGTCAAACACCCCCAGCAAAACATTTTAAATAGTAATCTTATGAAAACATTAGATTGTGCGTTAGGAGTGGATTAAGGAGGAGGATGAAATGTGGGACGAATACATATAGGGGTGGGGTGGGGGTGAATAACCTAAACCCCCAAGTTGCGCACAAATATATAGGTGATACATGAAGTGCACATACAAGTTAATAAGAGACAGGGGATTTCAAAGTGGTTTATGTGGTCGCTTGAAATAACAACCGAATTTCCCTTTTAACCCCGTTCAAACATCTTTAAGAATACGAAAGGCCCTTAGGTAAGCTATACTTGAAAACGAAACAGTCACAACTAGAACGTCTGTAGTCATAGATATTCTGGACTACGGCTGACCTGGTGCTGAATGTCTGGCCATCTAATTTTGGTCATTATTAAGTTACAGAGAATTAAAGTGTTCCCTGCTGGTTCAT
This sequence comes from Octopus bimaculoides, assembly GCF_001194135.2. NCBI lineage: Eukaryota > Metazoa > Mollusca > Cephalopoda > Octopoda > Octopodidae > Octopus > Octopus bimaculoides. Next base: position 4,745,758 of record NC_069002.1, on the reverse strand, counting down.
TGTATTAGAGTTCCAAATAACCACAATTTTGAGACCGTAATTTCTCATACATGAGGCGCAAGAGTGGCTGTGTGATAAGGAGCTTGCTTCCCAACCACATGGTTCCAGGTTCAGTCCCACTGCGTGGCACCTTCGGAAAGTGTCTTCTACTATAAGCCCCGGGCCGACCAAAGCCCTGTAAATGGATTTTGGTTGACGGAAACTGAAAGTCCGTCATACAGACACACACACTAATAACATACTCATTTCCATAATTAGCGTACAAAAATACACCAAATTTGAAATCAATTGGAACAAAATTAGAGGAATTAAAAAGTGTGAGTCAAACAAAAAACATTCAGTTATTAATCTATCTAGAATAGGAAGACTTTCCCGTAAAAATCAAATAAACACACATTCTAATCTAACCATTTTCTACGAGGGATTGTATTCCTTCAGATTGGATTCCAGGGGCACAGTTTTTGACTTCCGAATAATTGTCAGGAGTCAATGACCCCTACCATACACAAAGACAGTCGTTGTGGTTAAACCCTTAAAAAAAAAGGACCACTTTAATTCTACTAACCTAGCCTCTAAATTACATAGTGGAATGTTGAGTAATATAATATGTATGTACTGTTTCTTACTCCCTCACACATCGCGGTGGAATGAAGAACGGCCGAACCCATTCATCTCACAAGTCTTTGCAAGGAAGAAGCAAAACTACGAAAGACATTCTATGCAGTTGCCCAACCAACTAGAAATAACAGCGAAATCTCACTCAAATTACGCTATTGTAATGAAAAAGACAGGGAAAAACGTAACTTAAGATATAACCTGTTTTAAAACTGGGATGGTTGCGGTTAGAACGTTTTTGATCATAGTTCGGTCAGAACAGTAAGTACTAAGCTGAATGATGATAATTTGCTACAACTAGCACCGCTACGTTACGGAGACGTAAACACACCAACATCGGTTTGTCAAGCGATGGTGGGGGGGGGGACACAAACAGACACACCTATTTATATATATATAGTTCGAAAAAGACAAAAAACAACAACGCGAGGACGTGATACAGATTGTGTTACTGGACGCTCGGGAAAGGAAAGAAAGAGAATTTGACGTTTCGAGCGGAGCTCTTCGTCGGAAACAAAGGACAGTCCAAAGAAGGGAAGACGGAGGAAGAAAAAATCGCCAACGATATCCACGAGGTTTTATATATATATATATATATATATATATATGATGGGCTTCTTTCGGTTTCCGTCTACCAAATCAACTCACAAGGCTTTAGTCGGTCCGAGGCTATAGTAGAAGCCACTTGCCCAAGGTGCCATGCAGTGAAATTGAACCCGGAGCCATATGGTTGGTAAGCAAACTTCATACCACACAGCCACGCCTACATAATAACACTATTAAAGTCCCACGATCATTTATTGAATCTATTACTTGCAATAACAGTGTGTCAACCCAATTCGATCTTTTTTGATTTGCCTTCCTTGACTTTGGCTTGCTAAATCTTAGTTCAACAGCTTTAATCCCTTCTACATACAGACATTCACACATTATATAGTTTCGATTAACCAAAGTTACAACCCTCGCAACATTAACCGTGTTAGCAATTATTTTGCACACTAACGGTCCTTCGTGTTACATTCAGCTACATCTCATGTCTCAACCATGCTGCTGCTGACGTCACCAGTTTAAGTACGATGACTGTTTTTTGTCCCCCTAAACCCGAAACAGTGCCTCTCCTCATTTGTTTTTGGTTCCATGTGATGTCCTTTGTAAATTGCTACATTCTTTTCTCCCCAAGAAAAATACGTTCAGCAGAACGGTTCCTGCAAAGCTGATTCAAAAGAGCGGAGCAAATTGATTGCACAGCCATCTGTGACTCGGTCGGTGAACGGAGACGGCAGACAGACAAACAGGCTATTTACTGTAGGAGAGTAGTTAAGTGGAAAGACAGATGTAGTTCTTAGAGAACCTTGATCTGACACCGAGACAAGTGTGTGTGTGTGTGTGTGTGAGAGAGAGAGAGAGAGAGAGAGAGAGAGAGAGAGAGAGAGAGAGAGAGAGAGAGAGAGAGAGAGAGAGAGAGAGAGAGAGAGAGAGAGATTATTTAAGATTGTTCTTTCTTTTCCCGTTTTTCTCTTTGACTTGTTTTAGTCACTGGACTGCGACTATGCTGAGGGCATCGCCTTCAAGGGTTTAGTCGAACAAATCGGCCCCGAGTACACATATATATATAATTTTTAAAGTCTGGACTGCTGTAAGGTGACGACGTAAATAAACCGACACCAGTTTTCAAGCAATAATAGGGAACAAGGAGACAAATACAAATGTTTTCATTCAAGTGCGTTAACTACAGCATTAGAGCGGTTTAGCTCTTATTTCTAGCAATGTAGGCGTTTCCTAACACCCTAGTCGCATTTGGAGACATTTGTAATTCTTTTTGGTGAAACAGCAAACTCTTGTTTATATCAATTATATACATAGCCATCCCCCATCATCTTACCATATGTCTCATGCAGCCCGCTTCTCGAAAAAGGTTGCCCATGCCTAATCTAAAGCAATCCAATTGTGAAATTTCCTTCAGTCTCTTTTATTCGTAGGCACAGTCAACAAAGAAGTACCGTGTCCTCTTTCAAAGACGCCAAAATGTATATATGATTCGTGGGACAATTTGTGCCGAAAACCGCCACAATTAGCTCCAGTGTTTTGATGTCACTAGCTCCAGTGCTGGCTGGCTGGTTTGGTTATATTGTGACAGTATGATGGCGACGGCTCCTCTCTGTCGCCTGTGTGATGTGTGCGCAGACATTAAATATAACGAATATATTGATGTATAATGTGTCATTCTGGCTCTGAAATAATAAATACTTTTGAGAGTATAAACCTCAAGAGGCCCTTGTCAATAATTTGGGGCTCGCAATTTCAGTGCAACCTCAAGAAACAGGCATTTTCTCTTCGCCCAAGTATGTACGCATGTATGTATGCATGTGCACACAACACATACATATACACACACATATCTATATATTCACACACGTATATACATACATACACGCGCACACACATGCATAGATATGAAGAAAGAAGAGAAAAGAAAAGGTATACCCTCCGACCCAACCCATACACCAATATGTATTTCACAGAATGTTTCTTGGAATTCTTTCAATGATGGGGAAAAAAATTATAATTTCCATAATTTTGATACTGTTTATTAAATATTGAATTACTGAATATATAATATCTCATGGAGGAGGGGAAGAAAATGGGGGAAGGGGAGAGAGAGAATGGATAAACGAAATGGAGGGAGCAATATACATGTGTGTTGTGTGTGTGTATATATATATATATATATATATATATATATATATATATATATATATAT
>NC_069002.1:4740248-4742221 GCF_001194135.2 Octopus bimaculoides | reverse complement strand
ATATATATATATATATATATACACACACACACATAAAAAACACATATATAGACATATACACATATATATACACGCACACACATGTATACATACGTACACGTCTGTAAGTATAGGTGACTTTCATTTGTATGCATGTACTTATGTATATCCTCATCATCGTTTTAACACTCATTTTTCCACGCTTGCAATGGTCGGACGGAATTTGTTGAGGCGGATGCCCTCCCTGTCACCAACCTTCGCCTCTTTTTAAGTAAGGTAATATTTCCCTCCAAGACAAGGCATGTTTTCACAGAAAACTGCAAATTGAAGGCACCGCATGCATGACGGTAGCGCTTGTTTACAACTATCACGCAATGTCAAACCCAACGTGACAGTGACCACCACCCACACGAAGGAGCTAATAATAGCCTCATACTTGATGTCTCTCACTGGATGGAGTACTTTTTCTGTTGATTCTACGTCTATTGGATCTTTAAACTATATACGCACTACTAAACAAATCCAAGGTTATTTTTTCGTTAGGCGTACCATTCACAAAGTCCCGCGGGCGACAGGTTGCCACTGACTATACCATCCTTGCCACCACACTCAGAATATTACCCTTACCACTTCTACCTATCTCACAATCTATGGTTACCCCGACCCTCCCTCCTCTGTTTCAGAGTGTTCTTTTCCCCTCCTTCTGTACTTCCTACTTAATAAATGAATGAGTCAGAGCTGTAGTTTCAGGTGTAGATAAAAGGGGAAGGTACACTGTCACACCATCACCACCACCAACGCAACCATCCTTCTTTGCCACCCTTTTCTTTCAGCCTAACCCCTATTATCACTCTTCTTCACGTGACACCCTCTCCTTCATTACTTAGCTTCAGTGTGTGTGTAGGGTGTGGGGGTTTCTCGTTAAAAGGTGTCGGTTAGATGTCCGGCGGTTTTTTCTTCAAGGCCGGGATTATTGGAGCGTGATGGTGGTGATGATAATGGTGGTTGTGGTGGTGATTATGATGGCGGTTGTGGTTATAATGATGATGATGATGATGGTGAGGCTGGTGATAATTATGTACACTTTACGTTGGATACTACCCAGGACTATGCTGACACCTTACCCACTAACCTCACCACGACACGGAACCTCCGCCACCGAAAAACAAAAGGTGTTCGATCGATTTGCTACGAACAAACAGCAGCCAAATTCCATCAGATCATACCTTGCCGCCTATGTTACATAAAGGCCACATTAGACAAGCCTTCGAGAGCCGCGAAAAACAAGCGATAAATTGCCTTGTGACTGGCACGAACTGATTAGATTTGGGGATCGATCCATTACTGGACAAGGATTCTGGATTATTTTATGGTGATATATCCTTCATTGGCCACAAGGGCCCAAGAGGTTGGGATAATACAAGGACAAAATAAAAAGTAATAACGATTTTTTTTATTTGCCACAAGATAAAATGACGAAAATAAATCAGGTTACAGACGTGACGGATGACAATCACCGAAACACACGAATTTCGGTCATTGGACTGCGGCCATGCTGGGGCACCGTCATGAAGGGTTTAAAGTCGAGCAAATCGACATCGGTACTTTTTGTTCCGAGCCTGGTATTTATTCTATTCTCTTTTTGTCGAACAATTAAATTACGGGGAATGTAAACAAACCAACAGCGGTTGTCAAGCAGTGGCGGTGGGGGGCGACAAACAAACACCAACGTACACGACGAGCTTCTTACAGTTTCTGTCTACCAAAGCCACTCACGAGGCTTCGTTCGACCTGGGGGCTATAGTAGAAGACTCTTGGCCAAAGTGCAACGCTGTAAGACTGAACCCGGAAACGTATGGTTGAAAAGCAAACTTCTTACCACACAGCCACGCCTGCATATCATCAATGCCAACCAGCATCACCCACCGCCATTGGCATCATCGTCTCCACCACTACCACCAGAAACAAAGCCTTTCTCTCCATAACTATCACCG
>NC_069002.1:4736808-4739742 GCF_001194135.2 Octopus bimaculoides | reverse complement strand
ATGTAGGTTGACATGTTCTCATAAGGATGCTGTTTCTAATGTTGGGAGGATGCGTAACCAGCTGGATTTGCAATTATTATTATTATTATTATTATTATTATTATTATTATTATTATTATTATTATTATTATTATTATTGCGGCGAGCTGGCAGAATCGTTAGCATGCTGGACGAAATGGTTAATGGCATTTCGCGCATTGCTATGTTCTGAGTTCAAATTCCGCCGAGGTCAACTTTGCCTTTCATCTTTTCGGAGTCGATATAAATTAAGTACCAGTTGAGTACTGGGTCAATGTCATCAACTCACCCCTCCCCTACAATTCCAGGCCCTGTGACTATAGTAGAAAGGATTATTATAATTATTAAGGTGGCAGGCTGGCAGAATCGTTAGTACGCCGAGCAAAATGCTTGGCAGCATTTTGTCCAACGCTACCTTCTGAGTTCACATTCTGCCGAGGTCGGCTTATCCAAAATTTCAGGCCTTGTGCCTATAGTAGAAAGGATTATCATCATCATTATTATTAAGACGGTGAACTGGCAGAATCATTAGCACGTTGGACGAAATGCTTAACCCATTGCTACGTTCAAATATATTATCAACAGCACCCAGCTTGAATAATATTGGAAGTGGGGGAGTGGTGGGATAAAGGAAGAACTTGTACATATGCAACAAAAACATCATAAAAATATATCTTAAAATACGAATAAAATTATATATTTAAACGAGCAATGAAGAGCTCAAGCAACTGTTGTTTTTCGGTGGAGGTGGGGGGAATAAACATGCAAAGAAACGGGTGTAGTGGTGGTGGAGGTGTGTGGGGTGCGTAAGAAAGAATATTGTTTTTTTTATCTAATAGGAGCTTTTATTAAAAAAAAAAAAAACGAGACAGAGGGATATAAATTAGATAGAGATCAGAGGGGTGGGTAGTGGATAGATGTTTATGAGATAAAAAGAAATAATAGTAACTTTAGTAGTAGTAGTAGTAGTAGTAGTAATGATACGGATAATAAAAAATTCTCGTTTTGTTTCTCGAATATAATTGCAGGTGAAAGGGGCATTAAGAAATTCCTTCTGGGAAACAGGTAGACATACAGGTGTGCGTGAATGCATGCATGTGTGTGTGTGAGTGGTAGGAGTAAAGAACATTTTGGTTTGTTCCGGTGTATAGGTGAGAAAAAGAGCAAGGTATGTAAGTGTGTGTGTATATATAAATATATATATATATATATATATATATATAGAGAGAGAGAGAGAGAGAGAGAGAGAGAGAGAGAGAGTGTGTGTATGGGTGAGTGAGTGTAAATGTTTGTCAGTGTGTGCGTATGTGTGTAGTGGTAGGAAGAGACAGGAATATTAGGATTTAATAAGTGAGGTAGATATAGAAGAGAGAGAGAGAGAGAGAGAGAGAGAGAGAGAGAGAGAGAGAGAGAGAGAGAGAGAGAAAGAAAGACAGGTTAAGATGCAGGTAGTCACAAAGCTAAGTTAGAGGGGTGAACAGTTGTGCATGTGCATTCATATGTGCATATGTGTGCATTTCTACTCACCTCCTTCGTTTTCAGATCTTGAAACTTGGAAAAGAAGTACAAGTAAGAGTACAAAGATTAGTTGGCTCTTCCAGTTTACCATGACTGAATATTGTCAGTCAAACGGGTTTTTTTTTTAATAATTTTTCTTGGTAAGAATCTCCTCCTTCCTTCACATTGTCTGCAACATAACAACCACCCTTCAACTCTTAATCCAATGGTGGTGTCCCTGGTGGCGGCGATACAGCAGTAACAAAACTGCTTGCTATGTTAGGTATGTATTATACATATACATATATATGCATTCATACATACACACATGCTGTACATATATATTTGTACATCCTTTTGGATCCGCAGGTGAAGATTACGGCATTCCTACATACTGCACCACAAAGTTGTTTGTTGCATTACATGGTATCACATAAAACAGGGAATTCCTGCAAAAAATATAAAACAGAAATATTTGTACAAAAATATTTAGATTTACACATAGATACACACACAAAAGCACGAATATTATACATACACACACAGACATGCAAATGTATACATAACATATGCAGTAAAGTAAAAAAACATTTGTCTTAAGGAAAATGGGGTTTGTATATCACAGATTCATAATTGTAAAATGCTCACAAATATAACATAGAAATGCGAAAGTGATTTCTGTCTTTCATGCAAGAAAGGTGGTATGAAAGACATACAAAGACATGGAACACGATTGGTGCTTGAGCAATACACTTAACCTTTTCTACTGAGGTCAACTTTGCCTTTCGTCCTTTTGGGGTTGATAAATTGCATACCGAGGTCGATCTAATCGATTGGACCCCTCCCCAAAAATTTTGGGCATTCTACCTAGAGTAGAAAAGAATACATTTAACCCTTTAGCATTCAGATTACTTTGTCAAAAGTATTGCTTATTTATTCACATTGTTTAGAACTAATCATATATTATCTTGTTGCTGTGAGATTTTGATGAGGTAACTTAATTTTTAGAATGATATTGTAGAGTTGTTGTGCAAGGTCAGACCGAAACAAACACACACACACACACACAATGAAAAATATGCAACGACAAATATAATGCATAGACACGCAAAGATAAATATGGAGGCGCACAAAGACACAAAAGGAGAAAAGTTATAAACATTTCACAAAAGGCAAGAATAGAAGAGAATTTAGATGACTAATAAGAGAAAAGGTAGTTGGTGTATATATATATATATATATATATATATATATATATATACACACACACACACTCTTTCACCTATTTGTTGTGTATGTGTACTTGGCTGGAGGTGAAATATAAGGTAGTGTAAAACAATGAAAACAAATAGAGACAGGTGGGACACGGGCACCCCCAACACCACCCCAAACTACATAGCTGTCACACAGAGGCAATGT
>NC_069002.1:4733966-4736182 GCF_001194135.2 Octopus bimaculoides | reverse complement strand
AAAAAAAAAAAAAAAAAAAAAAAAAATCAACCCAGTTAGATGGTGGTGGTGGTGGCGGCATGGTAGTTATTTGACATTGATGGAACAAAAAGACTCTTGATGTGGACAAATTGTAACTTCTGCTCAGGCATGGTAATAAATGAATGCAAGCATGGCCAAGTGGCTAAGAAGTTCATTTTACAAACACCCACGGAAAATCACTGGAACAGGGGTCTCGTGAGCTACGTCTTTGCATTCAGCGATCAGAAGGACGAATTGTACAATGAAACCAGCCACCAGGGTTTGCTGTGGAAGTCAATCACATTGCGAATCCCGACTGCCTGGTATTGGTTGATCAACCATGTTTGAAGGATGATAATGAGAGGGAAAATATTACCTTGCTTGCGAACAAGTGAGGGTTGGCAACAGAAAGAGCATCTGGCCGTAAAAACAACCAGAGGTTGATCTGATTAACTAAAACCTATTGGAAGCAGTTTGGCAGCAGACAATAACTGAGATCTGTAAAAGAATGTGTATGTGGATAGGGAGGGGCGGAGGAGGTCAAATATGAATGTTAAAATTAACAAGGCTGGATTCAAAAGCCATTATTTACCATCATGGGGGATCGTGGACCACAAGATTGGCAAAGTGTTTTGAAGAAGACAGTTTCGTTTAATGGTTGCACTAGCATAAACAAACAGTGTCTTTTATTGTATTGTAAGTAGGCGAAGACATACTGCTGTGAATGGCAGAACACTGTTCCTTCCCCTTCCCCCACCCATTCCACACACAGGGGTACAACCACATGCTCAATAACATATACATACACACATATATACATACAAGCACAATCATACAAACATATATATTCATATGCTCACACACAAACACTCGCAGAATCAGACACACACACACACACACATTTACCCTGACACAAATACACATGCATACACATATATATACACACACACATTTATACATACACACACATATAAAGATATGTACATATGTATACACACACACAGATATATATATATATATATATATATATATATATATACATCTGATCAATTAACCAACAATAGACAATGAATATTGTATCTCAGAGACTGTGTCACTGATGCCAAGGTCTATTCTGTGTGTCTGTAAAGAAATAACTATCAGAAAAACATTTCAAGTCAAAAATGAGGTGAAGTGTGAGGCTGAGACATTGTCTTTTAAGATCTTTATTACAATGGATTTGGAAAGCAAACAGAACCATTTCTGTAACACAAAGCAATTTCTATGATTTCCTTTATGTTAACCTTTCTCTCTCACTGCTTATGTTCATACGGCAAATTACAATGATAATAATAATCCTTTCTATTACAGGCACAAGACCTGAAATTTTGAGGGAGGGGACTAGTGGATTGCATCGACCCCAGTACTCAACTGGTACTTATCTTATTGACCCTGAAAGGATGAAAGGCAAAATTGACCTTGGTAGGATTTGAACTCACTACGTAAAGACAGATGAAATACTGGCAAGTATTTTGCCCGGCATGTTAACGTTTCTGCCAGCTTCACTGCCTTGGAATCATTTAATATTATGAGCATTATGATCATCAATATTGTACCACCTCCACCAACACCACCAGTTATTATTCTGTTATTAAAATAAACAACAGATTTATTATGCATGTCCATGAACAGACCCTGTAATTAGCTGCAAAAATGTGTGATAAACGCACACATACACTGTGTATGTATGTGTGTGTGATATATGGTGCAAATTGTTGTTGCTGATAAAAACCCCTCAAAAAATCCATACTGTTGAGTTTTATTTTAAACCTGTGTGAATGATTAAAACCCCTTATCAGATGTCTCTTACAGCTCTTATCTGTTAGTTATTAATTGCTGTGTACACACAGACTGGTATCGCATTTCCACACACACACAGATTCCTTCTCTTACACCTCATTTCAACAGCGCCATAAGAAATGGTGGTGGGGGGCAGTGCTCAAAGGGGGAGAAAGAAATAAAGAGTATCAACAGGTTTTTCAAGGGTTTAAACACTAAAATTATGAAAGAAGGGCAGAGTGGGAAGGGGGGCTAAGAACATTAAAGGGGGAAGGGGCAATCAGGGTTAGATCTTTATAGATTAAAACAAAACTAAAATAAATAGACAACAGGCATGGCTATGTGGTAAGAAGTTTGCTTTCCAACCACATGGTCTTGGGGTTCAGTCCCATTGCGTG
>NC_069002.1:4729337-4733704 GCF_001194135.2 Octopus bimaculoides | reverse complement strand
TGTGTGTGTGTGTGTGTGTGTGTGTGTGTACCACATTGCTTGACACCAATGTTAGTGTGTTTACGTCCCTGTAACTTAGTTGTTCAGCAAAAGAGACTGATAATATAAGTATAAGGCTTACAAAGAATAAGTCTCGGGGTCGGTTTGTTCAACATGGTGATCTCATATCTAGATAAACAGTACATGACCTTGCAGGTGGGGCCCAGATAGAATTCTCTTCAGGTTGAGTAGCCCATCCTGCTCAAAAGGTCCCTGAATAGAATAAGGATTGTTTAAGGATGATGAATGAAACACCCATGTTTCCAGAGGTGAATTATTCAAACCCCAAAGAATTCCTCTCGACACATGGCTATGATGCTCCCCCAACTACTTCTGCACATGACTAGAGATACACATAGCCACTAAGCAACATTGTCAAGCAACTATGAGGCATCAATAAGAATATTTGCTCTAACTCATCTTTTACATCAAGACAAAGCATGTATATGATAACACTTTCAGTCAGTTAAGATCTTTATTATTGTAGTGATGGACTAAAAAAAAAAAAAAGCTTCAGTTGTGTCTATATTTCTCAAGACAATTTCTCTTTTGAGTTAATAGCAAAAGTAAGAACTCAATGAGGGCAATGGAGTGTGCAATGCAGAGGACTTGATGTTGTTGATGAGGAGAGGGTGGTATAGCAGGGAGCTTGGTTGATGATGGATTTAGAGATAGAACTGATAGCGCTAATGATAATGATGAGAAGAGATTGGCAGTAACAGGGGGGGACCTAGTGTGGATGGTAACGGTTGGGGGAAGGGGGAACCAAGGGACTTGATGGTACTTGCTGATAAGAAGGGGACTTGGACTAATGGCCATGAGGATGGTGAGGAAACTGATGTGGCGGTAATGATGATGATGATGATGGTGGTGCTGAAGCCGGTGCCTATGCTGTGCCTTGTTGTTGTTGGAGTGGTTGACAAACCATGAAATACATTTTAAAAGAATTTAAGTCAACATAATTATAATTATAATAACAACAATATATATACATATATTTGCACATATACATGTATGTATGTACGTATGTACCTACATATAGTAATGTGACAGAGAACTGACTAGAAGGGGTGTACAAAGCTAGTATAAACACAAAACTGGCTTAACCTACTCCCCCCCTCTAAGATAACAGGAAAATAACTTAAGGGAAGAGGAGAGACATAAAAAGTAGTTTGAGTCAGTCTATAAATATATATGCATGTGTGTATACAGATACACAAGCAAACACATGTTTATATATATATATATATATATATATATATAACAATTATACACACACACACACATGCACTAACTACACAACCACATCACTACCATCTTTATATAGTTGATCGACCTACCAGAAATACCAGCTAAATCTTACTCAAATTATACCATATATATATATATATATATATATATACCGGAGTAAGCACATAAAATGTGCAACAAGGTGGAAAAAAGAGTACTCAAATACCATGTTTGAACATCATACCACCACACCACCATTACAACTATACCCTGCATATCACCATCATACCACTGTCAACTACACTGCCTCCACCAACTACCAGCATACTACAACCGTCAACCCACTGTATGCACCTCTATTACTGTTGCTGCACCACCACCACCACCACCTGTATCTCCCTCCCATCCCACAACCCCATTATAACATCATCCCCTTCCTCCTCCCATTCACCTTGTACTTCCACTATTGCGCTGCCACCGCCGGCACCATACCATACCACTGTTAACTGTACCACCACCACCACCACCACCACCAACAACAGTCAACAGTTTAAATGGCAAGGAACACAAACCCCTAACAATAACCCATGTTGTGAGAGTAGGGTAAATAAATAACTGTGTTATATACACTGGCATCAGCCCTTGCCCTCAAAATAAACATCTGCTGCTTCAGCTATAAGCCAACCACTTTGCTTTGCCTCGCTGTTATTTCACCCACCATCCACCCCCCCAGTGGTGGTGGTGGAATGGAGGGTGGGATTAGTTCTCTCTCCCTTCTTTCATGTGACATTCCCCTACTTTCCACCCTGGGTAGAACACAACATTGGACTAGCAAAATATATATAAAAAACATTCTCTCACACACACACACACACACACACACACACACACACACACACACATGTGCACGCAAGCATGCACAGATACATACATACAGGTGACTAACAGCTGAGAGTATGCAGGCACATATGCTTATGTGAATAACACATACATACACAAACCTACACACACACACACACATGCACGCCAAGGAATAACAACCAGGAAAACGCACACACAAGTAATAACCTAGCTGGAGATTTTACACACTTGAGAGACAAGCAAATGAAGGCAAAGACACCCACATCACACCCAGGCACACAGGGGGTGACAGCAACCAAGATGGAGTCTACAGATACAAATAACTCTTTTGACATACCAAGAAATTCTTTTAGCTGATTGTATCAATACAAAATGGGCCCCACTCACCCCCCACTGCCCTGCAATTAAACATCCTGAAAACCAATATTTAAAGCAACTCACTTCATGAAAAAAAAATCTTGATAAAATGTACTTAACTCTTCTGAATTTAAACAGGTCGTATCTGGCCTAAATTTTTCTACCTGTTTAATGTCCAATCCAACCAGATCTGGCCTCTTGCACCTATCCTACAATATCCTTCTAAAAAATAAGCACCTGGGGTACAGCTTTTTACAGGTGCAGGCATGGCTGTGTGGTAAAAAGCTTGCTTCCTAACCACATGGTTCCAGGTTCAGTCCCACTGCATGGCATCTTGGGCAAGTGTCTTCTATAGCCTCAGGCCAACCAAAGCCACCACCACCACCAATACAATGATGACCACTACTGCCAACTGCCAATAACCAATTATGAGAAAGGTGGGGGATATGCTTGTAAAGAGAGAGAGAGAGAGAGAGAGAGTACAAAGTTGATGGTGAAAAGGAGAAGGTGGGGGGATTTTGAAGCTAGAAACAGCAGTTAGATCTGTGCATAATGATTGAAGTCTGATTCACCACTGGTGTGGCACTCTGAAAGGGAAATCTGCAGTTTCTGTCTGCACCGTGATTAAACTCTCTCTCACTTGTACTGAGATAGATAGATAGATAGATAGATAGATAGATAGATAGATAGACAGATAGATAGAGGGAGAGAGATTGACATGGAGTACATGTTTCGAAAATGAATAAGAAAAGGCGGGTAAGAGTTGAAGAAAAAGGGGCCAAGGAGTGAAGGGGGGAAAAGGGTCAAAGAACGAAGAGAAAAGGGGTCAAAGTGAAAAAAATTGGAAGGAGGAGACAGCATAAAGAGAAAAAGGACCATAGAGTGACTGACTGAAAAGGGATCAAGGAGTGAGGGATAAGGGATCAGAGAGAGAGGGGGGAGAGAAGATGAGGAAGTGAAACCAGAAAGTGACAAAAGGGATGATGGTGATGGGAGGCGGGGACACAGATGTCAGAAAGTGGTAATATAAATTTGATATAAGAAAAAGAAAGGAAGATGAAGGAAAATCCACAAAAAAAAAGAGAGAGACGAGGTAGACATGTCCACACCCTTTTTAAGCCTTGAGGGGCTAATTTATGAAAATGTGTGGGGAGGGGGGGAGGCAAAGGAACTGTTTTGGAATATATCATAAATAATACCAGTTTTTTTTTCACCCTTTGCTTTCGTATAACTGATGATGATGATTATCATGGTAAGGATTGTAGAGATGGTGGTGGTGGTGGTGAGGATGCTGATTATAATGACCATGATGATGATGGTGGTGATTGCATTAGCAATGGTGTTGGAGGTGATGATGGTGATGATATGCCAGCCAAGTTGGTGCTAATAGAGAGGGAGAGAGAGAGAGAGAGAGAGAGAGAGAGAGAGAGAGAGAGAGAGGAGGAGGAGGAGGAATATGGATGATTGAATGGTTGGGCAGACCATTTCTTTAGCTTCAGGCCAGCAGAGGTTTTTACTTTCTCACAGAACAATTCCTTCAGCCCCAATGATTAATAACAGTGCTGACAGTTCCAATCCAGTTGAAAATCTGGTTTTCATTTCATTAAGAGAAAAGCCCATCTCTCCATCTTAACTTGCTTTCTTCTATCAAGACTACTACAAGACACTGTCAGCATCATCATCATCATCATCATCACAACACATACATTCTGAATGTCTGTATGATGATGATGATGATGATGACAATGGTGATGAATGTCTCCATGAAGAAATATACTCACTGGGCACCATAAAGCTTGTTTTCAAGTGCTGAAGCACTTTAACTCCCCACCCCCACCCACCCCGCCATTAGCATTCAAAATTACTCTTGTATGATCTGC
>NC_069002.1:4719026-4728883 GCF_001194135.2 Octopus bimaculoides | reverse complement strand
GGGTTAAAACATAGGAGAAAAATCCTGATGGGGGAAGTAAAATAAATTCTTCAAAACAATGAGGAAAGCCCAAGACAGGTACAAGACAAAGATTAGACACTTGAAGATATTAAAAAGCAAAGCCCTTAATACAAGTCCTTGTAAGACTCCTTTCACCAATACCTGCAGCTTCTGTCTCTTCCACCCCCATTTCTTGCAGTGATAGTGTTGGGTGATAGTAACAGAGGGAGGAAAAGAAAGGAGTGTGTGTGTGGAAGGAACTGGAATTGTCTGAGAGAAAAGATAAGCAGAAAAAAAAGAAAGAAAAACAAACCTTTTCTACCAACCACAACAACAACAACAACAACAACAACAGCAGGAACAAGAAAAATCTGGAAACTATCAGACAGTCTGGAGTCTTGGAGAAAATAAGACTAAAAAGAGAGGCAAGGAGAGGAGGGGAGAAGCCGGAAGGGTACAGTCCCCTCAACCACCACCACCACCACCATATTGTGGACTGAATTAATTAGGGAGATTACCTCCCCACTTATCTCTCTATCTTTATCCTCCTCCCCACTTCCATTCTCTGGGCTCTAACTAAACCATCACCATCTCTTGTATAACAAGATAACATCCTTACTGCAAAGCCCCTCCCCGCCTTCCAACCTTCCTTTGGGTGGGAGGTGGCGGGATGTGGAGATTCTTGCATCTTCACCAACGCCACCATCACCACTCCCAATTGCTCAATAAAGTAAATTTGTTCAATAATTTTCAGTTTTAGTAGTAGTAGTAGTAGTAGCAGCTCCATGTCTTATTCCACTTGTCTTACTTTTATATGTTAAAGATGGTAAGAATACCATTGCGGCTATCACCATCACCCCCCACCCTCCACTCACACAAAAGAAAAAAAAATACGAAGAAAAACAGAGTAGATAAGGACTAATAACTTGTTAATTAGGCATGAAGAGATCTAGGCAAGTGGAATATAGTGTCTTTGCCCTCACTGGCAGCAGCATGGTAGTGATTGGTAGTGGTGAGGGGATCTGCTAAAAAGAAGTTTAGTCTACATAGGAGTAGATGAAAGGGTTGTTATTTAACCCCGAGTTACCAATGATTTTTTTTTCACCCTGTGATCAAAGACACCCAACCATGGCTGTCCAACCTTTAATTCAAACAGTGAGTGTATCTAAGATACTACAGTATCCAATGTGTCCTACATTTCTTTATTAACTATTTTTGTTACCATATTTCTGTTGAAATATACTGTTTTTCTTTAAATTAATTATGAAAATAACGAAAAATTCAATTAAATAACTTTGTAGTGAATTATTAAAGTAATGTTTGGAACATAAAATTAACATGGAATTTCAACCTTTTAGCATTTAAATCTGGCCACATCCAACCAAAATATTCTACATGATCTATATTCCAACCAGTCAGATCTAGCCTCTCACAACTACCCTACGTTGCCATTCTAAAAATAAGCCATCACATCGTTGAAACCTTGAGGCTATATATATGTATGCACAGGAGTGGCTGTGTGGTAAGTAGCTTGCTTACCAACCACATGGTTCTAGGTTCAGTCCCACTGCTTGGCATCTTGGGCAAGTGTCTTCTATTATAGCCTCGGGCTGTGGCTAAGAATAAGTACGAGGCTTACAAAGAATAAGTCCTGGGGTTGATGCTGGGGCACTAAAGGCAGTGCCCCAGCATGGTCGCAGTCAAATGACTGAAACAAGTAAAACACATGGGTTAATGAGGGCACCACTATGTGGTTGCTTAACTGCTTGATATAACAGCCAAACCTCACTCAAATCATACTATACTGAAGGCCATATGGGACAATGTAGGTTATAACTTGAAGAAGAAAAAAAAGGGGATTGTCACAGCTGGGATGGTAGACATTGGATATGTCTGCCTACTTTATCAGGTCTTACCTGAGGATAAACAACACACACACATCACAGAAGCATATGCAAGCAGAAGCTTATTAATGAAAACACACATTTAGAGAATTTATAAGACTTAAATACATAAATTATGTAAATGCACATACATAGACTTACATCATAGATACACAAACACACACATACACTTACATTATATATATATATATATATATATATATATATATCATCATCATCATCATCATCATCGTTTAACGTCCGCTTTCCATGCTAGCATGGGTTGGACGATTTGACTGAGGACTGGTGAAACCGGATGGCAACACCAGGCTCCAGTCTGATTTGGCAGAGTTTCTACAGCTATATATATATATACACACACACACACACACAATGTATACAGTGACTCCTTGACTATCGCGGGTGTTACATTCCAAAGACCCCTGCGATAGGTGAAAATCCGAAGTAGAAACAGTACTGTGTATTTTTTCTTTGTTATTATTTTTATAATTTGTATTATATATTTATTTTATTATAAATGCAAAACAACACCATGGAGGAATCAGCGTAAGCTTAAATAATAAACTGCGATTGGCGAATCACAATACGATGAGGGATTACTCTATATATATATACATACATACATACACACACATATATATCTATACACACATATATATATCTATACACACACACATATATATCTATACATACACGTATCTATCTATATATATATATATATAACCAATACACACACAGAGTTAAGAGTGTATAGAATGCATCCCCTCAGGACATGGGCACACAAAAGATACACACACACACACACACACACAAACTCATACTTATGTAAAAGTTCAGATGACAAGAATAATTAAGTCCAATAAAGAATGTTACAGGGAATTGCTGAGATTAAATGTTGGTTGCATGTGTGTGTATGTGTTTGTTAATCGGGTGTGAGTAAATCATCTGAATGTGTTTGTTAATTAGCATCAGTATGCGTGTATTAACTGGTGTGTGTGTGTGTGTGTGTGTGTGTGCCATTTGTTTAGATAAGTTTGTCAGATATGTTAAGCCTGTTACATAGCTCTGCAAATTCTCTCTGTGTCACACACACACACACACACACACACACACACACACACACACACAGGCAGCTGTACAAAAAATCTGATTTTGAAAAACCAAAAAAATAATCAAAACAATTCATTACAAAAAAACCAACAAAAACAGATGAAGTATCAGCCAAAAACGGTGTGTGTGTGTGTGTGCATGTGTGTGTGTGTGTGTGTGTGTGTCTGTGTGTGTGTGTGTGTGTGCGCGCATGTGTAGTGCTTATCAACAATTTTCATAACTTGTAAAAGACTACCATACACAAAGAGAAATCATTTTTTAAAAAAACCCTTTCCTTTCCCTTTCTGCCGCCGCCACCACCATTATTGCCAAGGCAGTGAGCTGAAAGAATGGCTCGCATGCTGAGTAGAATGCTTAACAGCATTTGCATTTCCAGCTGTCCATGTTGTTGTCCACTGATATGGCTGTGTGGTTAAGAAGCTTATGCTTTGCAATGATGACATTTCGAGTTCAGTCTCACTGAGTAGCACCAGCATGGCCGTAGTCCAATGAGAAAAGGTAAAGATGTGCACATACCTTAGTTTTGACAGTGTCTTCAACCATGTCCCAACACAATCATATAAGACAATTAAAAGAAGGTGGGCATCAGGAAGGGCATTCAGCCATAAAGCGCCACATCAAAGTCCTGCCTAACCCATGCTAGCATGAAAAAGCAGGCATAAAAACAACGATGATGATGATGATGATAATATGGGTTTGCTAGGTCTTACAGCATTTTACTACAAATTGCAATCCTGGATCCAAGCTATCAGGTGCACACGACAACAGAGAAAAAAACCCTGTGAACTCTCTCGCTATAATGTCTCATTTGTAATGTTTATTTAGCATTTTGTTTTTTTTAGAACAAGCTGCCCTTCCTATCAAAATTCACTTAAAGATGTGTGTATGTGTAGATGAGAACACATACACACAGACGCACCCCTAATTTAGTGTTAAATCTTGGCACAAAATCTTTTCTCTTCATATTCAAACTTTGCTGACATGTGTATAAGTTGTGTTTCAGTTTTTACAAAGTCAAGCATAAAAATCTGACTGTGTGCATTTGTTTGCGTGACCCAGTGGTTCTCAACCAGAGTCCATATAAGATTTTTGGGGTCCACACCACAAAATAGTAAATCAGAGATCCAAAATATTTTAAGGTCCTCTGAAAAATCTAGGAATACAATATCTCATTTGGAATAGCATCTGATATGCCTCAAGAGAGATTCGGTTTACATTTCTAGCAAAGCAAGCTACCACACAGAGGTTCCCTCATTAGTGGTAGTAATGAGGTGAGACCGAGTTTATCCAGGACAATGACCTATGGAGAGGTCATCACTCTGTTATATATACTTTAGTAACAGGATATATCCAATATAAATATCTCAACACATCTCCATTGGCAGCACATTCCTCGTGTTTTAAACAAAGTAACATTACTACCAGATTTCAGATTCCATAACCAATTACTTCACGAAGAAGCACATTTCTTTCTACACAATGGCTCGCAATATTAGAAATAGCAGCCAAATCCTCTTCAAATTATAAAGTCTACCTTGAGCTTACAAGCTCTTGAAGTTGGAGCTGATCCAAATTTTTGGAATGTTTCAGTGACTGAGAGCAGAGGGAGATTCACCCCTTCAGCAGGATGCCAGTCTATCACAAGAGTTAGCCCTCCCGGTTGCTACTGGTATTAGCACTCATACTCAGCTGGAGCAATGTAAAAATGAAGAGTCTTGCTCAAAGGTACAAATTCTCCCATTTTCACTTGACAACTAGTGTTGGTTTGTTTACATCTCTTTAACTTAGCAGTTTTGGCAAAAGGGATTGACAGAATATGTACCAGGCTTAAAAAGTAAGTCCTGGGGTTAAATTTGTTCAGTTAAACCCTTCAAGGTGGTGCCCCAGCATGGCCTCAGCCCAATGACTGAAATAAGTAAAAAATAACATAAAAGGCCCACCAGTGAAAAAATAAAAAATTCTTTTATATGTTTCAGCTTTGAAGTGTGGCCATGCTGGGGCACTGCCAGTAAAATGTTAAATGACCTCCCCGATGGCTAGTTGAACCCTGGTCTCCCATACGACAAGCGGGGATACTTACCACTATACTAAAAATTAAAAGAGTTCACATATAAAATGAAGTATTTGTGGATGGGTTAAATTATTGAAATTTCTCAGGGTGGGACTGCAAAAATCTTTGGCCTTTTTCTCTTTCTTTTTTTTTTTCGCAATCGAAAATGTTAAAAGAATGTAATAAAAAAGATAAAAGAAACGGAGAATAAAAGACAAAAGGAAAAATGAAAATAAAAGTAATAAAAGAGGAAAAAAAAAAAAAAAGAATGGTAGAAACAAAATCTTTGACTTGTTGTACAACAGAAATGGCAGTCAGTATTAAAAAGCTTTGCAATTCCATCATTTTGGTTGATCCTAGACAAACCATACAAGATATTCTAGCAATTTCCCCATCAGAGAAGGAGAAAGAGAGAGAGAGAGAGAGAAAGGGTGTGAGGGAGTGAAGAATGATGTAGACTAATAATAATAATAATAATAATAATAATAATAATAATAATAATAATAATGAAGTGGATAAAATAAAAACATAGGAAAATAGCTAAACTGCCAAAAAATGAGCAAAACAGAACGGAGCTGTTTACATCTCCACATTGTAAAGAATATTTGCTGAATAAATAAAATCTTTACTCAGATGAACATTTACTAACCCAGGATCAACAACGGGCAAAAAGAGAGAAAGAGAGAGAATTGGGAGAGATGTGTAGAATGAAGGAAGCTCTTCATAGCATCTCAAGTGTTTTATAATGCCCACCATCCCTTCCCTGCCACCACTCACATACATACACAAACACCACGCCATACTTTACTCCCCAACTCGTTCAAGACAAGCTAAACATTGCTGGATTCTGTTTGCATAACAAAGAGACTGTAGGTTATATTTGTTCCAAAATGTTTCTTCATTATGTCCACCTCACTCACTACCTGGCACCACCAACACTGCCCCCTATTTGATTCTTAACCCCTTTGTTACCGTATTTACATTATTTTCAATCAATCTTGAAAATAACGAAGAATTTAGAAAAATAAACTTTGTCATTATTAATCTGGTGTTTGGAATGAATTGATATGAAATTTTGATGAAATTCACACTACTTTGGATTAATCATGGGATTATCTCATAGCTTTGAGATTTTCATGTGATTGCTTAGTTTTGGAAAGACATTGCAGGTTAGGTGTGAGAGACCAGATCTAGTCAGTTTTAATAGAAAACTTGGAAAATATTTAGGCTGGATATGGTTGGTTTCAATGCTAAGGGGTTAAGACAGGGATTTGTATCATGAAATTTTTGGCAGAGGGAGTAAGCTGATTACATTGACCCCAGTGCTCAACTGGTACTTAATTCATCGACCCCAAAAGGATGGAAGGTAAGTGAGCCTTGGCGCAATTTAAACTCAACGTGTAAGGACAGACAAAATGCTGTTAAGCATCCTGACTGGCGTGCTAACGATTCCACCAGCCCACCACTTTATATATATGTATATATATATATATATATATATATATATATATATATATATATATATATATATATAACCTCGTGGGCATTGGTACCATTTTCCTCTTTCTCCGTTCTTCCATTCTCCGAACTTTCCATCTTTCCGACGAAGGGCTACGCCCGAAACGTCATACACTCTCTCTTTCCTTTCCTGAGCGTCATATCACGTCCTCACTTTGTTGTTTTTTTGTTATTGTTTTTTTTAACTATATATATATATATATATATATATATATAAAATCTGCTGCTACAAATAACAAATATAAAAGAAAGGAAACAAACCCAAAAAAATATTGAGTGACTTCACGTAACTAAGTACACCTGTTTGAGTACAATGATTTTATACATATATATGTGTGTGTGTGGGTAAAGAATGCATCAGGTGAGTGCTATTTAAGAAAAGAGGTAGAAAGTCCCTTGTTTGAGTTGTAAAGCTGTGGAGGTTAACACGTACATTTTTAGTCCGTTTCATTTTCCAACTGTCACCAACAATACTCCGATAGAGAATAGCTTCAGAGGGTTACAATGTGATTGTATTAAACCCTGTATACACACACACATACAAATAAACACAATTTCACCTACACACACATGCATACACAAATATATACATACATGCATGTGTGTGCGTGTGTATATATATATATATATATATATATATATATATATATATCTGTGAATAAGTATAAATATCTTTATGCATGCCTTTGTGTGCATGTGTACATATATTTTTCTTTCACTTGTTTTAGTCATTGAACTGCGGCCATGCTGGGGCACCACCTTGAAGGGTTTTGGTCAAGCAAATCGACCCCAGTGTTTATCTAAGTCTGGAACTTATATTCTGCCTCTTTTGCTGAAGCACTAAGTTATAGAGATGTAAATAAACCAACACCTGTTGTCAAGAGGGAGATTAGGACAACAAAGACACACATATGGGTATATACGACAGGCTTCCACACAGTATCCTCACAAGGATTTGGTTGACCTGGGGCTTAGTAGAAGACACTTGCTCAAGGCGCCATGCAGCTGGGATTGAACTGAAAACCATGTGGTTGGATTGCAAAGTTAGCTTCTTAACCACATGTCCATGTCGGTGCCTATAACAAAACTGTACAGCTACACAAAGATGTACATACATGCAGTAGGGGTCCTTCTGCAATGGCCAATGGGAATGCTTTCTTTTTTCAATAAATTTGGTAATTGAAAACTGAAAGAAATCCATAAAGGTGTGTCAGAGTGTGAGATAGAGCTAGATTGTGAGAGAGAGCTAGAGTGTGAGTGAGTGAGAGTTAGAGTGTGAGTGAGAATGAAAGTGATAGAGTGTGAGTGTCAATCTTGCACACTTGTCACCGCTTAAGCAAAATAGTGAATGATGTATTACAATTGGTCCCTCTGCACTTCAGGGGACTTGGTGGGGGAATAGAGGATCCCTTGTTTGATAAACAGGTATGGGTTGATGGTGGCAGGAAGAGCATGAAGTCATAAAAACCCAGCCACAACTAATTCCCTTGGCAACCTATGCATGGGTGAACAGACATTAAAGGAACCACCAACAACAACAACAACAACACACACACATACAGAGGCAGGTATGGTTCTGTGGTAAGAAACTTGCTTCTCAACCACATGGTTCTGGGTTCAGTCCCACTGTATGACATCTTGGGCAATTGTTATGTACTATAGTCTCGGGCCAACCAAAGCCTTGTAAGTGGATTTGGTAGATGGAAACAGAAAAAAGCCCCTTGTATATATATCTATATATATCTTTGTGTGTCTGTACTTGTCCCCACCATTGCTTGACAACTGATGTTGGTGTGTTTATATCCTTGTAACTTAGCAGTTCAGCAAAAGAGCCTGATAGAATAAGTACCAGAGTGAAAAAGAAACAAATGAAGCTTATTGAGAGCATATATATATATACATATCGTGTGGCACTGGCAGTGCCCCATCATGGCCACAGCCTCAGGGCTGAAACAAAAGAATATATATAAACCCCATGGGACCATGCCTGTACACAAAGACCAACAATAAGGTTTTTCTACCCACTCCCTCCCTCTTTCACTACAACTACGTCTTTATCATCAGTTCAATGTGAACTAAATCCACCCTACAATAACTACCACCACCACCACCAACACTGCCGCCACCGCCACTATTACAGGTAACAAATACTTCAAAGAAAGAAAGGAAAAGAAAAAAAATCAGTCACCTCAATGTCATAGGTCTATATATGCCAGAGCAGAGGTAAGGAACAGTCAGGTGACCAGTCAAGGTGGAAGAGCGGTGGTGAGAATGAGGGAGGTATATATAACAATGAGTAACTTCTGTTGCTGTCATAGCAACGGTTCTAGTTAAAATATCTGGGTTTGATTGACAGAGCCAACACGCGCCTGACACCACTGAAAGCAGAATCTGTAACACAATGTGTATTTATGCATGTAGTATTGCAAGAGTGTGTGTGTGTGTATGTGTATAAACACCTCATATATATACACACACGTATACATACACCTCATACACACAATCATATATACAATTTCTTTTTCTGTATATTATATATGTATACATATATACACATACACAAATACACATACACGCATACATCCAGTAGTATCAATGATCAGTATTCAGTTATTGGATCAGCTTGTTTACCCGCCCTTGTTTAATTAGCAGGTGAGTGAATATTCAACCGACACGTGTACCTTTAATGCAATGTCCTCACGCTGAAGTCAAGCATTCAGGGTGACTCTGTAATTTTGAATTACATGTATGCATGCAGTCCATCCAACAAGCATGGGTAAACTCGTGTCTGTGGTAAGACGCACCTGCTTTTAAAGGATCACGCAACAGGATTAAATCTAGGGCCTGGCGCTTGCGAAGCAAACACCTCAATAATTCTGCTTTGCCGTGTCCACCACGTACACTTTTCTATTTAGTGGAAATCTGTGGGTAAGAAGCTTGCTTCCCAACCATGTGGCCTCGGGTTCAGTCCTACTGCATGGCACCTTAGACAAATATCTTCTACTATAGCCTCAGGGCTGACCAAAGCCTTGTGAGTGGGTTTGGCGGGTGGAAACTGAATGTGTGTGCGTGTGCCTGCCTGTGCTAGCGTTTGTCCATGCCACTGCATGAGAATCAATGTTGGCTTGTTCACAACCTCATAACTTAGTAGTTTGGCAAAAACATACTGATAAAGTAAGTACCAGGGGTAGGGCCTTAAAAATAAGTACTGGGATTCATTTGTTTGAATCTTTCAACACAGTGCCCCAACATGGCAAAGGTCCCATGATTGAAAC
>NC_069002.1:4708819-4718950 GCF_001194135.2 Octopus bimaculoides | reverse complement strand
AAAAAAAAAAAGAAAAAGAACAATGGCCTATCAAACATACATATACAAATAAATAAATAAAATAAAGTATATATATATATAATCATACATAAAACATGTTTTTCTGTTTATTTTGGTGGGGTATGAAAACAAAGTGCTCAATACAATCGCATGCTAGAAGTATTTGGTGTGATTTATGTTTATTTAAGGGTTACATCAACAGCGCATTACATTACACAGGACCGTGGTTTTGCTCAATGCAATTGGCCCTTTGGTCAACTATATACCATATTGAAAAAAATAAACATACAATATATATATATATATATATATATATATATATATATAAATAAATAAATAAATACAAACGTATGTATATATATTACAATTAATGTAAAGTTATTTCGAGCAGTTTATAAAAACAAAATGCAAAACTTATGGTGGTGATGGAGATGCGAAGGAAGATAAATAATTTTTATTTATTTAAATTTTCTATTTATACTTTAAACATAGTTGCTGACACTGCAGAGATGAGGACAAAAGGAAAGAAAAAGGGAAAAAACTGCTCCAAAAGGGCATGCCTGTGATGGAATCCATGTCTTTTCTAATTGACATGTAACTAGAAGTGAAAAACCATTAAGCACAGCTGTGTGGTAAGAAGTTTGTTTCCCAGCCACATGGTTCTGGGTTCAGTCCCACTGTATGACACCTCAGGCTCGTGTCTTCTACTATAGCCTTGGACCGACCAAAGCCTTGTGAGTGGATTTGGTAGACGGAAACTAAAAGAAACTGTTGTGTATATATATATATGTATGTGTATCGACGTGTACATAAAAAGTACCCACTACACTCTTGGAGTGGTTGGCATTAGGAAGGGCATCCAGCTGTAGAGACTATTCCAAATCAGATTGGAACCTTGTGCACCTCTCCAGCTTACGAGTTTTCATTCAAACTGTCCAACCCATGCCAGCATGGAAAATGGACGTTAAATAATGATGATGTCTGCAAGTGTGCATGTATATGTGTGTTTAATGACCACTTTCCATGCTGGTATGGGTTGTGCAGGTTCTTGCTGCTCTCGACGGGTCAGAGACATGCATAACATTCCTTCCTAAGTTTCTGTTATCATTCACACAGTTTCTATTGCCGGATGCCCTATGTAACACCAACCACTTTACACAGTGTCTGTGGTGCATCTTCTTCCCAGCACCATCACTAGAAAAGTTGTTGCATCTTCAATAAAACTGAAGAATCCTCTTGACATCCTCGTATCTCCCACAGAGTGCAATGAGTGCATCTTATCGCGGCACCAGCGCAAGGGAGATTGTAGTGGAAGAGAGATGGACAGCAAAAGGTAGATAAATGATGGTTGTTGATATCAAAAAGGCCAAGAGGTGCAGGTATTGAGTGCATGACGTACACACATATCTGTGAATGTGTGTTTGCATGTATGTGTATATGGTGTATATAATGACACAGACACACACACAATATACAAATAATTACATGCGCATATATGCATACTCAATATATAAATATATTACATATATAAACATACAACTACATCTACACACATTCACATATATACATACACACATATACACATGTGTACACACAAACATATACACATAAAACACACACACACACACACACATATATATATATATATATATATATATATATATATATATACATATATACACACACATACATACACTCATGCAATTTTACATGACTATTTATAACCATTTCCTGTTTTTCACAGAAACTCGCCATAACCACAACACTATTATCAAAACCACGACTTCTACCACTACCACCACAACCACCACAATCATTCACTCTATTAAGTTGTTCCTTCCTGTCTTTCTCCCACCCCTTCCAAAATATTGACAGTTATCTTCAAAATAATAATAATAATAATAATAATAATAATAATACCAATGATAATAATAGGCATAATAAAAAGGTTATCATACACTTAGGTGTGATAACCTTTATTAAGAGCAGGAGTTTATCAAATAAATGTAATATGTAAAGCAAAATATTATGAGAAGTAAATATATGAAGAAGGAAGCCAGCTATCTTGACTTATGAGAAGTACTTACCGGTGAGGGGGGGGGGACCTTCCCCACCCATCAACTGCCCCCCCTCCGATTCTAATGTTATATGTGTGAATTATGTATGTTAAACAGTTAGTTGACACACAGACTCACACATACACATACACACACAGAGGCATGGCTGTGTGGTAAGAAGCTTGCTTCCCAACCACATGGTTCCAGGTTTAATCCCAGCGTCTTCTACTATAAGCCTTAGGCCGACCAAAGCCTTGTGAGTGGATTTGGCAGATGGAAACTGAAAGAAGCCTGTTGAGTATATATGTATATGTATATACAACAAGCTTCTTTCAGTTTTCTGTCTACCACATCCTATCACAAGGCTTTGGTCGGCCTGAGGCTATAGTAGAAAACATTTGCCCAAGGTGTCACACAGTGGGACTGAACCCGGAACCATGTGGTTGGGAAGCAAGCTTCCTTACTACACAGACAGGCCTGCACTTATGTATATATTGATTTCAAATTATGGCACAAGGCCAGCAAGTTCAAGGGAGATGAGGGTAAGTCGATTACATTGACCCCAGTGCTCAGCTGGTACTTATTTCATTGGTCCCTGAAAGGATGAAAAGCAAAGTCGACCTCGGTGGGATTTGAACTCAGAATGTTAAAGAAGGATGAAATGCCACTAAGCATTCTCTCCCCCCCCCCCCCAGTGTGCTAACGATTCTGTCAGCCCACCATCTTAACACACAATTTACATATTATACATATATACACTAAACACAAAAGCCCCTCTCCACTACCGCCACCACTGATGTTATAATCCTAATGGCCTCCACAAAGCAGATAAGGTTTTAAGGAGAGTAGGCGACTGGGGTAAGATATGGGAATGCTGGGGGGTGGGGGTGTACTGGAGCCCTCTTGAAAGTTTGAAAGGCTTGAGAAAATTACTTACAAAAATATTCCTTTAAAGAGCCCAGAGATAATATCATAATTATATTTTTTATCATTTCCTATATACACCTTCACCCACTTGAGACTTGTGTATAAACAGCCTCTACACCATCCCTAGTGTTATACACTTATATATATTCACACATTTACATGACATAAAGGGCATTATCCGTGTGTGTGTGGGTGTGTTGGCTGTACGTCTGTTTTTCCATGCTAGCATGAGTTAGTTGAATACATTATTGAAATACTGTTTCTATAGCCCGATGCTGATCTATAGCAACATAGAACATGAGCCTTTAATGACAAATTCTGAATGTTGGCTGGACCTCAAAATCTCCAGACACACAGGTCCCGAGGACAGCTGATATCTTTGAGTGTTGAGGTGATGGTGCACAAGCACCGGTTGTGTTGGACTGGACACCTTATTAGAATTAAGAATAGCAGGATCCCTAAGCAGATGCTATATGGGGAACTTGTGAATGGAAAGAGACCCCGGCAGAAACCAAGGCTGCAATTTAAGGACTGTGATATGCAGGAGACTGACTGAGAGAACAATATATAATATATATATATATATATATATATATATATATACATACACACACACATGATAGTTTTCTTTCAGTTTTCATCTGCCAAATTCACCCACACGGCTTTGGTTGGCTGAGAGGTATTCTAGTGGATACTTGTGCAGAATGCCATGCAGTAGTACTGAACCTGTGACCACATAGTTGGAAAGCAAGCTTCTTATTTATACAACCACAGCTACACCTGTGCATGTGTGTGTGTGTGTATGCTAACAGTGAACTCGTTTAGCCCAGGGTTTTCTTTATAAAGATGTGCTCTAATGCAAAATTTCAGCTATGTTCAAAACTATAGCCTATGACCAGGGACACAAATTTCATGTATTAATGAAATAGACTCAGAATTATATAGAAAAGTGAAATATGTATGCATTATTCAAGAAGAAATTGTATATTTTCTTGTGTGAGTAGCATAATTAAAAGGAAAAATCCGGTTTACAAAGAAGATATTCTCACATACACACACACACATACGGAAGTTCTAGAGAGTTTTATGACACAGTGATTGAAAAGAGAAAATAAATTATAATAAAAAAAATAATAATGATAATAATAATAATAATAATAATAATAATAATAATAATAATAATAATAATAATAATAATATAGTAGTGATATTAATATTAATAACGAGTTTCCCTAAGTAGAATAATAATTGGTGTGTGTATGGATTGTATTGCAAGGTTAGTTACAAAATAACCTTATGTATGAGAAAATTGATACGGCTTGCAACTGTGTTTTAAGTACACAGATGCTCTCTCACACACACACACACACACACCAGTATATATCCTCAAATTAACACATGCACACAGTGTGTGTCTTAAAAGAGAAATCGCAACTTTCGCATGCAATTAAGTTTCTAACAAATGTAATAGTAGTAGTAGTAACAGTAGCAGTAACAGCTATGATGAATTCTTGTAATATTGGCACAAGCCCACAAAGTTTATGAAATACACCCACATAATATACATGTTTGTGTATAGGGACAAGTCTATCAAGGTTTATTTCATTCTTAGTGCTCTTTTCTTATTAATATGTGTCCTCCACAGCAGAAGTATTAAGGGCTGCTCCTCCTGATGGTGAAGATTGGCCTGCAAGAGCCCTGTGCTGGTGCCATGTTAAAAGCAACAAGTAAAGTGGTTGGCGTCAGGAATGGCATCCAGCTGTAGAAATCAAATCAGATTGGAACAAAGCGCAGCTCTCCTGCTTGTCAGCTCAAGCCAAACTGTCCAACCCATGCTGGCATGGAAAACAGATGTTAAATGATGACTACGATGATAATGATGATGAGTTCTTGGGGCCCAATCAGAGAAAGACATCAAGATTTGTAGACTGTAAGAACTCTGGTATAGTCACAACCAGGGCTGTGGAGTCGAAACAAAAAAACTTTGACTCCGACTCCTCTACTATTGCCGCCTCCGACTCTGACTCCTCTATGTAATTAAGTGATTGTGGTCTATTTTACCTACTCTGACTCCACAGCCCTGCTTACAATGAAGTTCTCACAGATGAATCAATCAAAGAATTTGAGAAGTTTCGAACATGCTGATTCTGCACTCCCTTAACAATAATGGTACTTCTTGATTTAGGCAAAAGGCTGATAATTTTGAGGGGACAGGATTAGTCAATATCACTGACCCCCTCCCCCCGTATTTTACTAGTGCTTTATTTACCCCAGATGGGGTGAAAGGCAAACAGTGCTCTTCTCTTATCAATAAGCTCAGTGTTAACGTATCTAAAGGTAGTGAGATAAAGAAATTTTAAAATTTCGTGATTGCCTCCTCTTGCCTTGCGCCTCTTTTTGAACTAAATTGTTTATTAAAACCAATGAATCTATCTCCTCGCCATGGGTGTTTTAATTTTTTCAATTTTAATTAATTCATTAAATTTTTTCAACTCACTCATTATAGTAATTACGTTGGTGCCAAAACTTAGTACTTACTGGATGGTGGAATATTTTAGTTAGAATTTCGAACAAACCGACAATTAACGTCTCTACACTTAAACACCACCACCATCATCATCAGCACCGCCATCAGCTCCCTTGTGTGGTTACAATAGGTTGGGTTCAGACAGGGGAGGGAGAGAACAGCACCCACAAACGGTGGATGTTCCCTTCTAGAACAACCACCCCGCCACCCCGTTTTCTCTCTCTCTCTCTCCTCCCCACACACAGACATCAACATACATAGAGCGCAGAGTCATTATAGGAAGCAACACCATTAAATTGTCTGACAAAACATACCCCACCACCACCACCATCGTCTCGACGAAAAACTGTTGCTAATGGTTAATGGTTTGGGTACAGCAGGGGGTTCGGCTGGTGAAGGTTAGCTATTTCTTTCTACTTATGTTTATAGGCTCAGAAGAGCAAACGATATTTATTTGGTTAAATTTCGGTTAAGGCAAACATATGGAAGTGGCGGCGGCGGTGGTGGTGATGGTGGTGGTAGAGGAGCACAGTTGTCTAGGGTGGAGTGATGTGTGGAAATTGGAAAAAATAGAGGGGAGTAGAGTTGAGGGTGGATTGGTAGAAAGAGAGAATTAAATAGTAGGGTAGAGCGATAGAGAGATAAATAAATAGAAGGGTGGAGAGAAAGAGAGGGCGATAGAGAGAGAAGTTGAGAGTAGGGTGGAGTGATGTAGAGAGAGGTGTGCGGAATTGAAAAGCGAAGGGGTGAAGAGGTGAGGTGTTGGGGGGAGGTCTGTATAGTGAGAAATGGTACGGGTGGAGTGGACAAATGAGAAGAGATGACAAACAGAGTTGGGAAAAGCTTATGACAGCAGCTTTTACACTTTCATGGTAACGCGTGTGTGTGTGAGAGAGAGAATTGGATACAGTAACAGAATGAGAGAGGGAGTGAATGAATAGGTGTAAGAAAGAAAGAGAGAGAGAATGAGTGTGCGTGAGAGTCAACGAGAAAATTAAAGCCAGAAGTGAGAGTGAGGGGAAATTGTGAGATTGAGTGAGCGAAAATGTGAGAAAAAGTCAACGAAAATGAGTGAGAAAGAAGAGAATGAACATGTACAAGAGGAAGAAAGAGAGAGAGAGGTAGGGAGTCAGGGAGAGAGAATAAGAGAAAATGAGCCAGAGTTGTGAGTGAAAAGAGAGAGTGAGTAGAAGAATAAAGAGACTGAGCAAGGGAATAAGAGTGAGTGTGAATGTATGGGAGCGAGAGAGAGAGAGAGAGAGAAACCAGAAATTTTGTCGGAACCAGTTGGCCAAGCTGTTGAAGTTGGTTTCTTTACGTTCTGACTCAAAATCTCGTTTTGCTTCGTTGAAGAACAATAACTGAAAACGAACATCCACAAAGTGCGACAAACATCAGTAAAACTGCCTTAAAATCATTATTTACATTAGACGGATATATGTCCTCATCTTGTTTGAAATTTCCCCAAGACACCTGATGAAGACTGGAGGGTACATCAGCCGAAACGCTGTGTTAACAACAAACAAGATGAGGACATATATTCGTCTAAAGTAAATAATGTAAAACCACCATTGTGTCAACAAGATAAAACGTTACGTAGTCGTTCATAGAAACAAAAGCCAAATATCCCTTAAATCACATCGTAAAAAAAGGTCATATTCAACAATGTAGTCATAAACAAAATTTGA
Source organism: Octopus bimaculoides (assembly GCF_001194135.2). NCBI lineage: Eukaryota > Metazoa > Mollusca > Cephalopoda > Octopoda > Octopodidae > Octopus > Octopus bimaculoides. The sequence goes on along the minus strand of NC_069002.1, from coordinate 4,711,751 downwards.
ACTCAGAACGTAACGACAGACGAAATACCGCAAAGCGTTTCGCTCGGCGTGCTAACGTTTCTGCCAGCTCGCCGCTTTTATTAATAGATGAATATTGAAAGTTCAAAAAGTTTCTTGCAACGTTAGGATTAATTCCTGATGAACCAACACATATTAAGCATTATCAAAGTATTAGACAGAGTTCCATATCCAATAGCATCGCCCTCGTAGAAACCCAGTAAGTCAAGAGACAAAAAGATGATTTCAATATTTTAGAGACGTTATGTGCTATAAAATGCCATACTGAGGAATAGTGGTAAGAGTTTATACAAATTGTTAAATACGCCTGACAATATAAAAATCTTATATTTTGGTTTATTGAAATAAACCGTAAGTATTTGAGTAAATAATTAAAAAAATTAGACTTTGCAATTATCGTTTTGATTACATCGAGTTTGGATGGTTTTAATTTCATTTAAAACGAAACAATTGTTTCACACAACTGCCGAGTTCCTGGCAAATTACGATCTTTGCCGACTTATTTTCATTCATAATATATGCACACATACACATATAATATATGTATATATTCACACTTATTTAAGGGAAATCCTTCGGAGATGCTCCCAGAAAAGTGAATCTATTTGTTCGGCAATATCCATATGGAATTTTTATTTCATTAACGTATATTTTTGGCAGCTGAACAATGAAAATGATGTGTATGTATGTATGTATGTAAATATTTATGCAGAGGTCTGTGTGTAAGCTGAAAAGGAAACTAAAGAAATAAAAACGTTTTACGGAACTTGCCTAACAAATAGTTTCATTTTTCTGAGATCATCTCCGAACTTTGGTTAAACGAACGAAAGCTCTAATAAAGAATTATCCAATATTCTGACTATCTTATTTTTTCTTAATATACAATCTCTGTACACCACCTCAAACACTCTATACATACATATAATAAAAAGTCAGGGTACAATACGTACCTGTTTGCTTGAAAGAGGAGCTAAAACCCTCCAAAACCACGCATCTCTCACTATATTTAGGATGTCTATGTCCTTATTAGTATAATACTAAATGTATCTTACAAATGGGAGGACTATTTCTGAGAGATATATTTGTATAGTCTCCGTGCGTGTTTGAATATAGTGAGAGATGCGTGGTTTTGGAGGGTTTTAACTTCTCTTTCAAGCAAACGGGTACATACTGGGCCCTTACTTTTTATTATATATTTTGCTTATTTGAATTATATTTGCTGGCCACTTTACCATTATTTTTCATAGATAATAACTTATTTGAATTATATACATACATACATAGCATGGATTTCATATAAAATCTTAGCAAATTACAAAAAAATTATATTCGATCCTGTACTGTACATACCATTTTCACTCATGGATATTCGTATCTGGTGCAAGCCTAACTTGATGCCATATTTTCAAAATAGAAGCTTTGCAGGTCGTTTACTCAGCCAATCGAACTTTAAGCGATGCTTCCCGTCCCTTAAAAGAAGTGATTGAATGAGATGAATGGAAAGGCTTTTTTTCTTTCTTTTTCTTTTTCCGTCCAACAAGCGCAGACTTGGCTGAGTGGTGAAATAGCTCGCTTCGCAACCACGTGGATTCGGGTTCAGTCCTGCAGTGCGGTACCCTTGGATAAGTGCATTCTACTGTAAATTCCCAAGTCAGCCAATGCCTCGAGGGTGAATTTTGTAGACGGAAACTGTAGAAGCTCAGCGTGTGTATGTGACCCCCCCCCCTCAGCTTGTTAGTTTGCTTACACGTCCCAGGAACAGAGTGGTTCAGCAAAACTGACCGATAGAATACCAGAGCTTGAAAAAAAAATATATATATATATACGTGTATAAGGGATGACCACTAGGTGGACACGCAATATGCTAGAAAGAGGTCATCAACGACCCGACCCCATTCGGATTTCGTGGCTGGGTCGCTGATGACCTCTTTCTAGCATATTGGATGTTCACTTAGTGGTCATCCCTTATACACGTGTAATACAATTTTTTTCTGAATTTTCAGATTTTTTTATATGCTAGACCACATGGTTTTAAATTGAATTAATATTCAATTTATCACATACTGGGCTTGATGTTTTTATTTTTTTACGTGTTTCAGCTCTCAGGCTGTGGCCATGCTGGGGCACTGGCAGTATTGACTAAACCCCTTAAGGCATGGTCGCAATCCAATGACTGAAACAAGTAAATAAAAAAAAATCCAAAAAGTTAATTATCGAGACGGAAATAGCTAGACAAAGTATTCTCAGAAGAGAAAGAACTTTTAATAGACAGAAACCTTCTTTAAATTGGTGACCTGTGGGAAGGAGAAAGTTTGGTAGCCTGAGAGAAATATGGTTAAGAACGATGACAACCAAAAGGGTTGGTAAAAGGAACTGGAAAGACAGAGAAGAAACGGTTCCAGACATGTGGCTGTGTGAGTTCACACGAGTAATACATATGTTACGTTTCATTACAGAAAAAAATGCTTAGAATACATAACGAAAGCAGTAAAGTGTTTTTACCTCAACGGGAACTCGAATAACAAAACGCGAGGAAGTTAAGTGCATGTTATACTATATACATATATAAATATATATATATATGTGTGTATTTAATGTTGCGTGTATACAGCGTATATGCACTACATTAACGTGCTGCTGGTAATGCAAAACTTCGTGAAAAGGAAAGAGACGGAGTAATATGAGACGTTACATGAAATGATTCGTTTAAGGATCCCGTACCACAAAGGTCAGACTCAATTGAAATTAATTAGATTGAACCGAAAGGGGAACAAGGTGAACGGGGTAGGTAGTTCCAGGGGAACAAGGTGGACGGGGTGGGAAGTTCCAGGGGAAACAAGGCGAACGGGGTGGGTAGTTCTAGAGGAACAAGGTGAACGGGGTGGGAAGTTCCAGGGGAACAAGGTGGACGGGG
>NC_069002.1:4706318-4708348 GCF_001194135.2 Octopus bimaculoides | reverse complement strand
TATATATATATATATATATATATGTGTGTGTGTGTGTGGTGTGTATATGTTGTGTATCTGTGTCCCCCCCCCACATCGCTTGATAACCGATGCTGGTGTGTTTAGGTCCTCGTAACTTAGCGGTTCGGCAAAAAGAGACCGATACAATAAGTACTAGGCTTACAAAGAATAAGTCCTGGGGTCGATTTGATTCGACTAAAGGCGGTGCTCCAGCATGGCCGCAGTCAAATGACTGAAACAAGTAAAAGAATAAAAGAATCTTTATTTACACGCGCACACATTTTAAGTAGTCAACATCAAAATTTATTGATTTCCCCGCAGTATTTATTGATTTTATTGATTTTTCCGTGCTTGACAGGTTTTTATTTTACTGATCCCTGCTTTTTCTGCGTATCGCACCTGAAGCAGACGACATTTTTTTTAGTGTCACAGCATCACTTGTACGTCATACGCATTCCTCATTTTTTCTTCGATCATTAGAGTAGCTTTTGAGGCTTATGAAAGGAAAACTTTGAATCGTTCAGAATGTATGAAACAAATGCTAACTAAATTGCTTGAAAACAAACGCGGGCATTAATGATTAACTTGAAAAAATGCTTTTTTGAACAGACGAAATCTGAATTCGGCCGAAATTCAAATGAAAATCTCATATCCCAACACTAAGATGTTCTTGAAAGAAAAGAGAGACAGTTGTGGGCACATGTTTCTGCCTCAAAGCACAGCATTACAAGTATGTAATTTTGTTATCAGATTTTTAATTCTCTAACAAGCTGTTTCATGTGAAAACAATTGATTTCTTAATCTACGATTTTTTGATTTTTGTTATGTTACGACGAGAGGGAAACGTTGACTTCAATGGAGACTGGACTCATCACGTAAATCGCCATAGATTAAGACTAAATACCGATTTCTAATACAGGCACAAGGCCAGAATATTTTGGTTTGGGAGAAGGAGTTGGTTTAGAAATATATAAAAAGTAAAAATTGACTGCGGCCAAATTTGTGGCCTTGCGGAGCCTGAAAATACGATATTTAATCTCAGTAAAAGAAAGAAAGCAAGATGGTGTGACAGAATCGTTTTGACATTTGTTACGACTGTTTACGTTCTGCGTTCAAATAGCAGGGAGCAAAAAAAGAAAGATAAACTCGACCTCGGTGGGGGTTTGAACTAAGAATACAGAACTACACAATATATTTACTGGGCATTTTTATCCAGTTCTCTACTGAATCTGCCAGCCATTCGCCTTGGTAGCAACCGACATTTGTATAACACTTCTTCAATTACGTATGTCTAAAGTTCGGAAATTATGTCGTTTCATGGGGATATGAAAATGTATGGTTAGTCATAGTTGTTCCGAAAACTTTCCAGAGAAAAAATAAGCTTAAAAAATTGTTGGACAATTACGACTAGAAATAGTAGTTAGATATACCTCAAATGACACACGACCCTCTTAGAGAAAAGATGGCGAGAGAAATTGCTTGGTGTCTTTAAATATATATTTGAAAATAAGACAAGGGACAGAGCTGTGGTTGGAACATCGTTTATTAAAGTTCTATTCTCTCAGGACAGACTGGCTAAACAAATAATGAGCTGGAAAAGACATTTATAACCCTGAGAAAAGTATTTTATTGTTAGTGTTTAACCGTAGGTTGGTCCTGCTCAAGCAGACGATAAAGAACTTTCTATCTTGTCTCTCCTCCATTAACAGTGAATCCAGGGTTACAGTAAACCATGCCTTATTATTTTTTGCATATATATATATATATATATATATATATATATATATATATATATCGAGACAGCAGAGTGATTTGATGGGAATTTTGCCCTTATTTCTAACACATTTGACTGCTATTTCTAGCAACCGTAGGTCGGTCCTGGTCAAGCAGACGATTGAAAACTTTCCATCTTGTCTTTCCCCAGCCATGTCTTTTTATTTTTTGCATATATATATATATATATATATAATAATAATAATAATAATAATATTAGGGATAAAAATCCCAATTTACAGGTAAAAACTCAATTA
>NC_069002.1:4705075-4706118 GCF_001194135.2 Octopus bimaculoides | reverse complement strand
ATATATATATATATATATATTGGAAGGTTTGGAGGTGATGTACAGGAATTATATTATAGAAAAAAAATTAAGGTACTCATATATATATATATATATCGAGACAGCAGCGTGATTTGATGGAAATTTTGCCCTTATTTCTAGTAGATTCGACTGCTATTTCTAGCAACCGTAGGTCGGTCCTTGTCAAGCAGACGATTAAAAACTTTCTATTTTGTCTTTTCCCCCATTAACAGTAGTGAATCCAGGGTTACATTAAGCCATGTCTTTTTATTTTTTGCATATATATATATATATATATATATATTTTATCGAGACAGCAGCGTGATTTGATGGAAATTTTGCCCTTATTTCTAGTAGATTTGACTGCTATTTCTAGCAACCGTAGGTCGGTCTTGGTCACACCGCCATCATCGAGAACCTTGCTAGCCACTATCGACTGACAACATGTTGGGCTTTTAGAACACTGGTTTCTCTCGTAACAAATGCTCCTCCGGTTTTATTTCATGAATCCCTTTAGAAAAATTAATATTTTTCAATGAAAATTTTTTCTCCAATGCCTTTCAAGGCAGTGTAGATTATAATTATGTAAGAATTTAATGCGAGAGAGAAAGAAACAAAAATGGTGGGCTACGCACACATACATACGTACATACTGATACACATAAATTGTTTTTTTTCAAAAAAAGTGTAATTTTGTAGAAATACATGATGTGTGTCGGTATGTGTACGCGCCCACTATTTTTTTTCCTTCTTTAAATTAAATTCCGATATAATTGTAATATCTACACCACATAAAATGTATTCCTAGAAAATTTCATTGAAAATTACTCAATTTTATTCAAGTTACGAGGAAACAAGATGTCTCCTGGGAATTTTCCAGAATTCCCTCTTCCTATCCTTCGGAAAAACATTTTCATAACAAATTCCGATATAAATCGGAATGTACACCATCTGAAGCGTATATGTGGAAAATTTCATTAAAGAAATATCCATTTTTCTGGAAGTTATGAGGAAACAAGTGCCTGCATATATATATATATATA
>NC_069002.1:4700121-4704997 GCF_001194135.2 Octopus bimaculoides | reverse complement strand
GTGTGTGTGTCGAAAGTAATATATATATATATTTTCATTATATGTATGTATGTATGTATGTATAATATATCTGTATACATCTTTATTTTGTGAAGCAGTGAGGGAGGGACATATGCATATATGCATGTATGTATACAGGCCTGGTTTATCCACCAATGCGGTGTTGAGCATTCATTCTCACTGTTCGATATGAATGTGTGTATATATATATATATATATATATACGTAAATGTCGAACGATGAAAATGAGTGCTCAACACCGCATTGGTGGATATAATTTCTTTATTTGTGAATGAAGGCTATCATTGGTTTCATGTTAAGAAAAGTAGGAAAACATCCTAGTGTCTTAACAATGAAACCAATGATAGCTTTAATTCACAAAGAATATATATGTATATATACACACACGTTCATAGCAAACCAAGAACCGTGGACGCAAAGGGAGCTTCTCTATAAGCAAGAAAAGAGCAGTAACAGACTCCCTAATAGAATATGCACCGTTTGCAAACAGAAGACCTGTTGCTATTTTTTTTTAATTATTGAAAATAAATTTTTATAGTAGAGTTTGGTAGCTCAGTTTGTAGAGCGCTCGCTTTGCATGCGAGAGGTACCGGAATCGATACCCGAGTTCTCCAGTATATCTAACCTATGTATATTTTTTTCACACGATTTCTGTCTCAAATATTTCGTTCCCTATAGTATATACATCTGGTTTTAGTTTTAATTCTTTTTTTTTTTAAATTTCGTTTTTGTATTTGATTTGCAAGATTCTTTATGTGAATTCGTGTGTTGAAGCATATTTTATTGTGTGGAGAGAGTCATTCTCTTAGTGTCTTATTACTTAACACACGCACCGGTTCGATTTCCACTCAATTATTAATTTTTTTCTAAAATTTTCGTTGCATCTTGCAACCTCTTCAATAGTCGTTGACTCTTTTTTAGATTCTTTTCTGTGATTTTCCTCCTACTTCTGTATTTTAATAAATGTTTAACTCCAACACACGACCAAAAGTGGAGCATTATCTAAGTGATCCGCATCAAGCGTGCTAGAAATAGAAGCCAAATCTCCTTAAAATCAATCTCATGAAAAAGAGGCCATATTGACATTAGATAATGTAGTCCTAGATAAACCGTGGCCCAAGAGATGAGTGGTGTGTGGTTGTGGATGAAAAGCCTTCTGGTCATATAGCACCTCTCTGTTCAGTCAACACTGACCTGGTGCTAAATGTATAATGACGTGTGTTTATTTAACGAAGCCCCAAATATTTGAAATCAATCTCACTCCTCCTCCAATCTTTCATCTGACGGCTGAAATATTAGGAAAGTGACTCAAGTGACGAGAGTTTTTATCTGCTTCTGTCATTCGATTGCGGTCATGTTGGAGCACCGCTTTGAAGAACTTTAGAACTTTTAGTCGAACGAATCAAACCCAGTACTTATCGTTCTGCTTTTTTGCTGAACCGCTAAGTTATGGGGAGGCGAACACACCAAGAGAGAGACGGCGGGTGGGGGGCGAAGTTCTTGAATTAAAGATCAAGGAAACTAGATATCCAAATGAACTTAATACAAATTAAATTCTACAGAGGGGTTATGATTTCGCTAAAAGCGAACACCCTTCGGTTAATCGTTAAATCCGTAAGACACACACACACATGCCATACATACGTGTGTGTGTATATATATATATATGTATGGTATATATATATGTAGTGAAACTACCTACGGTCGTCCCTTACATATATATGTGTGTGTGTGTATGGTGTATATATATATATATATACACCATACATTCTTAGACAAAAACAAATTAATAAAAAAAAAGTTGTTTTTATTCCCTTATGTATGTCTGCTTGTATTCGTTTATCTCTCTCTCTCTCTCTCTCTCTCTCTCTCTCTGTGTTTTTCTCTTTATTTCTGTCTTTTTCAGTGTGTGTGTGAGAGAGAGAGAGAGAGAGAGAGAGAGAGAGAGAAAGCAAAATATTTTGCGAACTGGAAGTCTTTAAAAGTACGACACGAAAACGGTTCTTTTGGTCTTTCACTCTCACTCTCTCCTCCTCTCTCTATTGCTTGCTTGTGTGTGTATTTTCCCCACTTTCTCTCTCTCTCTCTCTCTCACTCACTGTGTGTCTCGTAACGCTTAGAAGCTCTTGAAAATTATCGTCATGCTCTGTAGCCTAAAAGCCACATGACAGTCACAACGCTCGGTGCCAGTTGAAAGATAAACATTCTCTACGACAGCAAGGACCCGTTACGTGGAAATATATTACACACACACACATGTATATATATATAAAGAAGATAAACTTAACACTTTATGTGCACAAACATACACATACGGAGATAACGTAGGGAGGCGTACACACTTGTATTCTTTGAATTCCGTTCTTTCCTAACCAAGAAACATGAGCCGTAGTTTTCCACGACCTTGTCAAACCTGGAATATATATCAGAATATATATATTTTCGAGCCATAGTGTTTGTTCATGTGTGTGTGTGGTGTGTGTGTGTGTGTGTGTGTGAGTGAGTGAGAGAGAGAGAGAGAGAGAGAGAGAGAGAGAGAGAGAGAGAGAGAGAGAGAGAGAGAGAGAGAGAGAGAGAGAGATTGAATGTATGTTTGTGCGTGTGTATCTATATGTGTGTATATTTATACACATATATATACATACATATATATATACATATATATATGTACGTATATATATATATATATATATATATATATACACACACATATATATATACACACACACGTACATAACATGTGGTGCACACAAACACGAGGTGGGATGATTAACAGACACTAACAATTATTCCAAATACAACTTTTACCATTTTTCCCAGGAACCATACATATACCAAAAGATGGGAAACAACACACACACACACACATACTTCCCATATATTACGTCTGTGTATGTATGAGTGTGTGTGTGTGTCGGGGTGGTTAGGGTGTCACATCTTTTTAACTTGTGTGTGTGTGTGTGTGTGTGTGTCGGGCGCGGGGCTTCACGTGTCACATCTTTTTTACCTCTTTAGAATCTAGGACATTTTGTACTGAAAAGCAACGATATTCTTTTACAGTAAAGAATTATTGCGAAATAAGATAGGAGCCGACTACCATTTCTTATTTTAATTCTTCATGTCTCATAAAATACGTTATTTGAATGCATACTAAGAATTAGTGCTGCCGTTTGGTGATTGGAACGAATTATTGTTAATAGGGCGGCTTGCTGGCAGAATCTTTTGCACGCCTTACGTTCTGAGTTCAAATTCCACCGAGGTCGACTTTACCTTTTTATCCTCTAGGGGTCGATAAAATAAATACCTATTGAATTACTAGAGTCGATTTAATCGTTCTACCCCCCACCCCAAATTGCTGGCCTTGTGCCAAAATTTGAAATCATTATAAGGTGAGCTGGCACAATTGCTAGCACGCCGAGGAAAATTCTTAGCGGCATTTCGTCCGTCTTTACGTTCTGAGTTCAAATTCTGCCGGCGTCGATAAAATAACTACCAGTTGATTACTGGGGTCGACGTAATTGACTTACCCCTTCCCACAAACTGCTAGCCTTGTACCAAATTTTGAAATCAATATTTGTAAACTGTGTTTTTGCAACATAATGGATAGAACACTGTGAAAACACAAAAAAGACGGGCGGTAGTGGTGTTAACGAAGGTGTCATATTAAGCCTAATAGACAACCTCCAAACACCCAAAGAACCCGTAAGTATATCTTTCTCGTGTCCTTAGGGTTCATAGGACTGGTTACCCGTTTCCATGGTTTCCATGGATCACGACATCGCTCACCTGAACGGGTACCAGTTCGTTGCCGTTGCACGGTTACTAATTTACAAGTGAGTGAACTTAAACCACGTAAAATGAAGCATTTTTGCTCACGAAGACCACTCGCCACCCTGTCCCGGCATCGAAACAACGTTCTTACGATCGTGAGTGCAACATCTGAACTACTACAAGGCCTCTCACCTTCACAATGAACATGTAGTGATGCTAAATTAGGGCGATATATAAGATTTTTGACCAAAAGTACGTGACACACACATACACAAAGAATCAGTTTGGTGGTGTTAAGAAAGAAGACGCTTTAAGCTGTTACCTTCATAAAAGGCCTAGAAGGAATAACTCTATGAAATGCACTCAGGGTTGTAAGAAGAAGGACATGTTGTTTAACATATCATTCTTCATACGATAGACCCAAATTGTCAAAGAAACTCCATCTCAACTTGTTTTTGCAGGCGTACTGTATATATTTATATATCGCTTCCATACAGTTTCTGTCTACCAAATCCACTCATAAAGTAATTAGTTGGCCTAGAGGATATAATAGGAGGCACATGCCCGAGGTGCGCCACTGTGGGAATGAACCTGAAACTACAAGGTTGCAAAGCTAGCTTCTTAACCACACAACCAGGCTTGCGCCTCTACATATGAATAGACCTTTGGTGCCGGTAGTTGAATAATGGTAGTTAAGATACTTGTAGTGATCTTAAAGAGTCCGTTGTATTAGTTAGCAGCAGCAGCGGCAGTAGTAGTAGTAATGGTGGAGGTGGTGGTAGTAGTAATAGCAATAGTAGTCGTGGTTATGGTGGTAGTTGTAGTAGTCGTTGTAATAGTTTTAGTGTTAGTATTTGTAGTAGTAATGATGGTTATTGTGAGTAGTAGTGGTAGTGGTAGAAGCAGCCACAAGTAATTGGGCGTGTTGGTTGAAATATGCACCAAAAGATAAGAGGCCGCTATGTTAAAAAGATAAAGATAAAGAAAATGTGGAAGAGACGGCAGCAGAGGAGGAGGAGGAGCTGGTGGTGATGCAAGAGTAGGAGGAGGAGAAAAAAGCCAAAGAAAGAAAAAAAAAAAAAAA
>NC_069002.1:4697940-4700111 GCF_001194135.2 Octopus bimaculoides | reverse complement strand
AAAAAAAAAAAAAAAAAAAGAACAGGCTGAGCCGAAGAAGATTAACGGTAGAACAGATTGTATGTGTAAAAGCGAAGATGATAAACTGTTTAAAAAAACTTTCTCAAAATATATACCAACAACATTTTTTTTTTTCATAGTTTTAACGAAAACCTCAATGATGATAATAATGGTTATTATTGTTGTTGTTGTTGTTGGTAGTGATTGGTGGTGGTCGTGCTGTGATTCCTTAGCTGTTGCTTGTTTGGCGAGTGTCTCGATTTCAAATTTGTGTGTTGAAACACCGCAAAGCATTTTGCAAAGCGGTCGCCATTTTAAACACACATTCATTAATTGTCTGTATACTCTTATATCCATTGGTATTTAATAATAGAATTATTGATGATATGTCGAGAGATAATATGTCTTTTATTTTTTTACTTGTTTCAGTCCATTAATTAGACCGCCGCCGTGCTGGGACCCCGCCTTAAAGGATTTAGTGGAACAAATCAAAGTCGGTACACTTTTTCTTTTCCCTTTTAATTTTCTGTGAAAAATCGTATTAAAGATACGTTATCAGAGTTAACCTAAATGACATCGAAAATTAATCAATAGTCTCGCTTATTATTGCATAATGCGGTAAGATTGATTGTATTGAATTAAGATAAAACAATTGTTAAGTAAAGTAATAAAATTACTTTCTCACTGTATTGTTCTTGGCACCACACACACACATATGCACACACACACAGAGTTAATATCTAGCAGAAGTAACAGTGACTCAAGGTCCGACAGTTTCGTGCGTTGACACTTATCAACGCACGTACTTCTGCTAAATATTAATAAAAATATACATATGGCGGTGCCCCAGCATGGCCACAGCCTTTGGGCTGAAACGTATAAAAGAATAGACTCATTTTTGAGTTCCATTCTTCCTGTCAACATAAATAGCGAAGTTTTATATTTTGCAACTGATATCGAGAAATATGTTTATTTTTATTAACTTTTTTGTTTTTGTTTTTTTATGAAACGGGATTAAGATTTCGGAGTTGATAGCAGAAGCACTATTTGAAACCGCTTCGCTTAAAACGCCTACCTCTCTTATTCTGTGAACTGACCCAACATCCATTGTGCCGGAGATGGAGAAGAGGAGGGAAAAAAGAGGGAAAACGTACGTGTGTGTGTATAAGATTTTTATAACAACGAACGTGTGTCCGTCCGTACGTGTGTGTGTGTGTTAGCGTAATAAAGATAGACATGTCAAGTCTGTCAGTTGCTTGTTGTTTCCTTTTCATTGAATGAAGGTCTGATTTCTGTTGTCCTGCGATTGAATGGATTTAGGTCTGTCTGTGTATGTGTATGCGTATTGTGTGTTGTGTCTCTCTGCATGTGTGCGCGCGCGCGAGCACGTATGCGTGTGGCTTCTTTCGTATGTTTCATTACATAATCAACACGTGATTATCAGAGAAATGATACAGTGTCTGTACATCTGTATTTGGGAAGAGAGGGAGGAGTGTTATGGTGTACGTTACACACATACACGCATGTTTATATGTGTGTGTATAATTTGTTGTGCTATGTATCGATAGGTGCGTGTGAAGAGGTGAATGGGATGTTTGTGTGCGCGTGTGTAGGTGCGCGCATAAGTGAATGGAAGGGAGAGATGAGTATCGATAAGTATGTATATGTCTGCATGTGTGTGTGTGTGGCGGTGTTAGTAGATATATATATATATATATATATATATATTGTGACATTGCGTGCTATGAGTGTGTGTGTGTGTGTGTGATCAGTGGAACAACAGCATAACGTAAAATTACGCACAGACAACAAGTCATTCTGTTCCCTCCCTCCCCGTCACAAATAATGTATGTTTCTGTCTGTGTACGTATCTGTTGTATGTATCTGTGCGTTTGTGTAGCCAACACTAACGGGACCGTTTCATTCATTAGTTATGGCAGCTGTCAGTTATATCAATGGTTCACCGGTAATGATGATAGCGGTGGTGGTGGTGGCGATGACGGCGGCAGCGATTGTATAACGGTGTTATAGCAGTGGTGACGCTAGTATCGTAGTGGTGATGGTGATGGTATCGTGCTAGTGGAAGCGGTAGTGTTAGTGATGAGGGCGGGAGAGGTGTTAATATAGACGTAGTGCTGCTAATAGTATAAATGATGGTGGTGGTGGTGTTG
>NC_069002.1:4694606-4697906 GCF_001194135.2 Octopus bimaculoides | reverse complement strand
ACGCCTATCCCCCACCCTCAGTGCTTAATTGATACTTTATTTTATCGACCCCTTGAAAGGATGAAAGGCAAAGTCGACCTCAGCCGAATTTGAACTCAGGACATAAAACTGCAAGAAATATCCGCTAAGCATCGACTGCGGCATGTTAACAATTCTGCTATCTCGGGGCCTTAATAATAATAATAATAATAATAATAATAATAATCAGTCTTTTCTACTCGAGACACAAGGCCCAAAATTTTTGGAGAGGGGACCAGTCGATTAGATCGACTCCAGTACGCAACTGGTACTTTAATTTATCGACCTTGAAAGGATGAAAGGCAAAGTCGACCTCGGCGGAATTTGAACTCAGAACGTAGCAACAGGTGAAATAGTGCTAAGCATTTCGCCCGGTGTGCTAACGATTCTGCCATCTCACCGCCTTAATAATAATCTTTTCTGTTATAGGCGCAACGTTTGAAATTTGGTGGGGAGAGGACTAGTCGATTACATCGACCCGTGTTTCACCGGTACTTAATTTATTGACCTCAAAAACATGAAAGGCAATAATAATCCTTTCTGCTATAGGCACTAAGCCTAAAATTTGCATCGACCCCAGTACTCAACTGGTACTTATTTTACCGACCCCGAAAGGATGAAAAGCAAAGTTGACCACGGCAGAAAATCATAATTGAGTCTGTTTTCCTTTACCCAAAGCTAGGGGGAACTTTTCAGCACCCCGCATGTATGTGTGTGTATAGAGACACATACAACGACATATATTGTGCGGTGCGTATGGCAGTATATACAAGAGACACAGAAAGTACATTGTGTTCGAATATGTGTGTGTATGTGCGCGCGCATAGGTGCGTGTTTTTGTGTGTGTGTGTGTGTGTGTGTGTATGTGCATTTACACAATGTCAACTACAATTAGAGAGATACAAAGGGGGAAGGGGAGAGAAAAGAGGCGGAGCGTGCGTGCGAAAGTGATCGTATGTGTGTACAAAACACACACACACCATATACAATGTAATATATATACACACACACACACAAGACTGTGTCCTTTTATGCAACAGTAGGTTGAGATATCGTGGTCGGCATCGCTTACACACGATGAAATGAATGGATGTGAAGTCGGCCATAACCTTTCTTTACAACCCACTGATTTTTTTTTACGTGATTTTCCCGCTCTTTCCTAAAACTTCATAGCGTTTCTCTTCTTTTTATTTTCATATTATTTATTATCTTATCAAACGTTGTGATTTAATTTTCACGATCAAAAAATTTGCGTACACAAACGCACATTTAGACATACATATATAAATGTTGAGAGAGAGAGAGAGAGAGTGTGTGTGTGTGTGTGTGTGTGTGTGTGTGTGTGATATATATCGACATAAAATCTTATGTACACAGTGTTTGCCTGTTAATTTGACGCATTTAGAGAAAACACTCAAATATGAACGCTGAAATCGTTAAGGTAGATTAAACTGGATAAAAATGATAAATTATATATGTTTGCATGTATCTGTATGCACGTGTGTGTGTGTGTGGGTGTGTGAAAGAATTACGAGTAACATCTCAGTAAACGAGAGTATATATATATATGTGTGTGTGTGTAAAATAAGTTTAAACCGAAAGTTATAAAAGTGATATTCTGCCGTCACTGGAGCCAAGCTGTATCGGCCGCTTTGCTTTTCCCTTAGACAACATCAGTGACGTGGAAGAGGAGCGAAGAGGTTGGTATGCATGGGCAACTGCTGGTCTTCCATAAAAAAACAACCAGCCTTGCCCGGACTTGTGTCTAGGAAGGGAACAATCTCATGATCATTCATGGCCGAAGGAAGTCTTTAACCTTTATGATGCATGGACCCATGGAAATATGTCCTGTGTATCACGTGACAAACAGGATAGGCAAGGCGTTAAGAACATGCGTCCTCTACTATAGTGCTACTCGAAGTGGTGGTCCGCGAATCGGTGCTGATCCACGAGACATCAGCTACCGGTCCGCGACGAGTTTCCAGAAAGGAAAGAAACATTATAAAATGCTTATGAAATATTGTATTATTTGTATTATTTGTTTACAAAATAAACATAAGATTAAAAAATTGTCAACTTTTATTATATACATTATATATATATATATCGTTTCCGGTATAAATTAATATTACTAAGAAACATTACCGGTCCCTGACACATTGGGGAAAAAAACTGCCGGTACGCCACATCAGATAGTTTGAGAAGCACTGCAATAATAAAGCTCAGCAATTTGGAGCAACCGCGTAGGTCTTTGCCTGCACTTATCCACCAAACTTCAATCATACATACATGTTTTCGAATCTTTCTCTTTTGAAAACAATTTATGGAAAATTTCCTCTACGACG
The DNA here is from genome assembly GCF_001194135.2 of Octopus bimaculoides. NCBI lineage: Eukaryota > Metazoa > Mollusca > Cephalopoda > Octopoda > Octopodidae > Octopus > Octopus bimaculoides. The sequence goes on along the minus strand of NC_069002.1, from coordinate 4,695,543 downwards.
TAGCTCTAATGATACACAGAAACGCAATTCAAAGACGACTTCAAAGATTTTGCTTCTTTGCACTCAACAAATTTTATTCTCAGTTTACATTTATTTTTTAATCGTTATTATTATTTTTATTATCATTTTAATGGTGTTTTACATCATTAGTTATTTATAGTGCTTGTCTATATAATATATACAATATATACAGTATATTATTGTATATTATATACACTCACGTACGCACATGTTTAGTTATGTGTCGAATAAATTATAACAGGAGTGTATTGCAATAAGCAAAACGAAATGAAAACATTTTAGCAGCAGCGAAAATAAATCATATACGTTATGTTGTAATGAATTTTTCAGATTTTCACGCGTTGACACCTAACCCCACGATTTATGCTTCAGACCGCTGCCACCACTAACACCACCACTTTCATCATCGTCATCATCATCACCACTACTACCTTTACCATCGCCATCGTCGTCGTCATCATCATCATCATCATCATCGCCATGACCCATACCACAAAAGTAAATAAATGAATAAATAAAACGAAGGGGAAAAAGTGTTTTTGATTTATGAGAGCGCAAAGAAACGACTGCCACAAGAACTTGCTACTATATTATATCTCGAGTAAATTTTAGAAAACAAAAATGTCTGTGGTACATGCGCAAAGAGAGAGAGAGTGGAGGGAGAAAGACACACACACACACACATTAACGTTGGGCTCTCAAGTCTGAGAAAGACGGTTCTGCAATTTCTTACTGAACAACCTGTACTGAGTGATTTGTTCATTGTGATCAAATGTTCGTGCTGCACGTTAGCTTATACCCTTCATGAAATCACTGACATTGATTTACCAATCACATGGTTCCGGGTTCAATCCCACTGTGTGGTACTTTTGGCAAACGTCTTCTACTAAAGCCTCGAGCCGACCAAAGCCTTGTG
>NC_069002.1:4690578-4694365 GCF_001194135.2 Octopus bimaculoides | reverse complement strand
ATATATATATATATATATATATATATATATATATATATAGAGAGAGAGAGAGAGAGAGAGAGAGAGAGAGAGAGAAATGGTAAGACCAAGATAAAATCGTGATTTATTGAAATTCTCTTCGCCCCCAGGGAAGGTAAATCAATCAACTGGTGGCAGCTGGGACAAACACAGATTAAGGAAGGAAGATAATTTCAAGAATTCTTCAGAATTGACATGCAATTAACGAAAAGGTAGTCTGTTTGAAGAAAGAAAGAAAAGAGACGGTTGTGAGCACGTGTTTCTGCCTCAGTAGGCTTCATCAGCATACCAGAAATGTGTACATAATGTACGTATACATATCTATGTGTGTGTGTGCTGTGTATGTGACGTATGTTTTTCGGCAGGAAATCCGATGAGTTGCACAGACGCTCCCTTGTTACTTTCGGTAGCGAATAGGCTTGGGAACAGGGGTTGTCGGGGGGTGCAAGCGCACCCCTTACAATTTTGGGGGTTTTGGCAATGAAAACACTGAAAAACTTCATCAGCAAAAAAAGAACGAGCGAAGAAACAAGGGTGCACACCTAGGTATGGTTTGCTTTTCTCTCCCAGCCTTAAAAAAATTTTTTCATCATCAGAACCCAATAGTTTCCCATGTGGTAATGTTCCCCCTTTGTTGCGGCACAGATGTCGTACTTGTTGCGTCCAAACTCCTCTCTGGACCCCGCAGTTATCACATTTATATTATTCTTGGAAGCATTGAAGAAAAAAAAATATTAATAGAATCATTTTCACCAGCCCAGGAGGGGTTGCAAGAGCCGTGGACATTGCTTCTTTCTCGAACAAGATCAAGCCAACAACAAGGGTCGGTACAACTTCTCATTAATGTCGAACTCGAAATGAAAATGGCAGAAACAAAGACCACGTGACGCTAATGATACTGCTAATCGGCTGCCCTCTATGTAAGGATCGCTCCTCTCTCTTCTCGCCCCCTCAGTTTCGGAGGTTCTTGAGGACAAGACGGTCACACACGCAGTCCTGCCCGTCCTTCTTTCTCTGAATCAGAAGGTCGTGGGTGTTGACAAACCTTCATCCATTAAACCCAAGAAATATTTAAAAGAAAAGAAGAAAAAATTCGCCATCATATCTGGGTTGTGACAACGCAGAGGAGAATTGACTCGATTTCGTGCGCGCGCCGGTTTGAGCGAAGGCGTGGTCTAGAGAGCTGTGAACTTATGCATTCTTTCCTCCGCTTATCGCCTTAGGAGAAACGACGACGATTAAGATGGATGGTGATAACGGAAGAGATCGACAACGGCGATGATGAAGAGGACAACCTAGACAACGACGATCACCACGACCATAATGATAAGACTGACGACGACGGCAGTGTCACAGGCGAGACAAAGACGATGGCTTCTCGAAGCAGCTGACAGTTCGTGGAGGGCTGGCTAGGGTCGGGGCTGGTTGACTTGTCTTGTGACAGACAGTCAAACAATGGCCACCACAACGGTTGGAATTTCAGGCATTCTCGGAGTGCATACACTTTCCTTTACACACACACACAAACTATCATATCTGTGTGTGTGTGGAGGCGCAATGACCCAGTGGTTAGGGCTGCAGACTCGCAGTCGTAGGATCGCGGTTTCGATTCCCCAACCGGGTGTTGTGAGTGTTTATTGAGCGAACGCATCTAAAGCTCCCCGAGGCTTCGGCAGGGGAGGTGGTAGCGAACCCTGCTGTACTCTTTCACCACAACTTTCTCTCACTCTTTCTTCCTGTTTCTATTGTACCTGTATTTCAAAGAGCCAACCTTGTCACGCTGAATCTCTCCCGAGAACTACGTTAAGTGTACGCGTGTTTGTGGTGTTCTCAGCCATTTGCATGTTAAATTCACGAGGAGGCTGTTCCGTTGATCGGATCAACTGGAACCCTCGTCGTCGCAACCGACGGAGTACCAGTATTTTGTTTCATTTAGTCGGGTGACTATGAACTACGAGAAACTAACGCCCTTGCCAGGAGGTCGTAGTGGACCCTCATAGCCATTCAATGTTAAAAAAACTCCGTTATATTTTTATAATTAAACGTTAAGAATTGTATAAAAAACGGTTGAATTATATTTTACGCATTGTAGAAGTATATTGCACATAAATTTTAGCGACAAAATCTTATATGAACCCTTAAAGGGTCATAGGAACCCTTGTCGAGAACCCCTGCTGTACAGTATGAAGCTGCTGAACTTGTCAATTATTGGGTTTTGTTTATGAAGATTCCACTTGTGCAGTCAACTTTGATCGAGCAATCCTATCAATATTCAAAAGCATTCCAGCCGTAACCATCCCGTCTCTTCCTTCTGAACAGTGAACCAAGGAATACAAGGAAATGTGTCTATTCCTAAGACGATGAGGATTAGAGGAGTTGAGGGTGATTTAACTGATGTTTCCAATCAGTTGTAATCCTCGAAGATAAATAAAAACGAGTGGCTGGGAGAAATATAGATTTAAGAATAAGAATAAGAACCGAATGTAAATAAGATATATATAACCCAGTTCTCTTTTAAGTGCAACAGCTACCACACACGCGCACCTTCTCTTGTGGTCACTAGCACTATTATTATCTCCCTTTCTGTCAACCTCTTTTTATCCCAATCATTCGCCGCGCTGGACCGCTGAGCCCCACACGTTTTTGTTTTTTCATTCACTCTCTGTTTATTTCCTTTTATTCCTTTCTGTTGAGGAGTGTTGGCTCGAAACCGTAAAAGACTTTTTCAGTTTTCCCGAGGGTCAAACTAATACACTTGCTTGTTCATACACCTGTCTTCGTCTTTTGTTTTTATATAAATTTCAACTATATATATATATATATATATATATATAAAGAGAGAGAGAGAGATACGCACATTGGGGAAGACCTGTTTGGGTTGAAGCACACGCACACACGAATATACATGGCAAAAAAATAGATAGATGCGTGCGTGCGAACCACTCCTCCCATAAACAATGAGGGAGAAATATATATACAATCGTGTGAAATGGGAAGGGAAAAAATATATTGTTAAAATTATATTGCGACTAATATCAAATTTATGGCCTTTCTGACTCAATTAGAAATAATTTTAACATTTTGTGTGTGTATTCTTTTCAAACACATTTTTTTTCATTCGACGTATAGCTCTCACTCTACACTCAGTTCATGTAACCCGTCCTTGTACTTGTTACTCGTTAGTGATGGTCTTTCTGTGGTGTCCACGCGCTCGTCACGTGTTTAGAGTGTTACACACTTTCTCGACATACCTAGATCTGTATCCTCTTAGGCACACCATCTTAATGAAATCCGTCCGTACCTGGTTCTCTATTTCGGCCTTGTCGCACTTGCTTATCGGCGGTTCAACTAGTTAAAGGCCATATCGTGCTTCAACGCCTGCAGATATGTCGAATCCGAGTGGAAGAATATATATATCTTTCTTGGACTCTTTGTCGAAGAAGCGGATCGTCGCATGTCTCGATGTGAAATGAGACGTTGAAGTCCAAGAGGCTCAGCGAGCTTATTCATTAGCAGCCGAGTATTCAACGACGAACTGGATGCTGTGGTGGAAGCTGAAGATATTGTGAATCCTGGTCGCTTCATCCCTGGAGCAAGTTAAAGTAAACGCGTCGTCCACGTATCTCCGATATTGGGTTATATGCCGACGTGCATGGAGTGCCTTGCGTTCCAGCTGTGTGTGTGTACACACACACTCATACTCAATAATAATAATAATAATAATAATCCTTTCTACTATAGGCACAAGGCCTGAAATTTTGGGGGAGGG
>NC_069002.1:4689759-4690568 GCF_001194135.2 Octopus bimaculoides | reverse complement strand
TCTACTATAGGCACAAGGCCTGAAATTTTGGGGGAGGGGCCAGTCGATTAGATCGACTCCAGTACGCAACTGGTACTTAATTTATCGACTCCGAGAGAATGAAGGGCAAAGTCGACCTTCGTTTTCTATGTTTTCAGTGGGACTGAACCCAGAACCATGTGATTGGGAAGCAAGATTCTTACCACACAACCACTCCTACACACACACACACACACACACAAGTACGAAGGCATATAGACACGACATTTCTGGCAGGTCATATATACTCACTTGGGACCTATCTGGACAAGTTGGTATATTTTGTTTTTTCGTTCAAAGTTGACGATTGATTGATTCTCTTGCTAACGTTTATAAACCTCCATTCAGGTGACACACACATACGGATGTATACTTATATATTCATACATAGACAGATACACACACACACATGTATATGCGTTTTTATACATACATTATGTATACGCATACACAGAAACACACACTCATATGTGTGTTTATATATACATATACACACATATATATGTATGTGTATAATGTATGTATTTATGTATATATATATATATATATATATATATATATATATATATATATATATATACATTATTATGTACACACACGCACATATATGCATATATATATTACATTATGTGCACATACACGCTCAAGCACACGCACGTACAAACATACACTCACACATCATTAAGAGAGAGAATGAGAGAGGAGGAGGGGGCGAAGAGATGAGAGATCCTAGACTCCAAATTTCTTAAGGGGTTTATTTACCCTTCAGATAACTGAGGAGGTCGACGGTA
>NC_069002.1:4687474-4689239 GCF_001194135.2 Octopus bimaculoides | reverse complement strand
TATATATGCGTGTGTATATATATATATATATATACTCTTACTCTTTTACTTGTTTCAGTCATTTGACTGCGGCCATGCTGGGGCACCGCCTTTAGTCGAGCAACTCGACCCCAGGACTTATTCTTTGTAAGCCTAGTACTTATTCTATCGGTGTGTGTGTGTGTGTGTGTAATCGAATGCTTCTGTCCTAAATGTCAGGCTTTGCACCTATACAAGAGAAAATTATTAATTCAGCACTAGCTACGATCTCGTTGTAAAGATGTGTTCCGACACAAAATTTCGGCCATCTTGGTACAAAACTGTCACCTACAATTTTGCATTCATTCATTTTTGTACATTCAGAAGAATATTTGCAGGAAATAACTTTTGTTCATGGGCGAGGGTCCTTATAAAGTTATTCATAAAAATAGACAGTGGCTTTCAGTTTTATATACACAACCGCATACACACACACACATATATATGTGTGTGAAGGTACTATTCTCTTTTCGGAACATACATTTCGAAACACATAAACCTATAAATAATAAGTATGTAAATATCGGGTTGAAAAATTCGTTTGGATAGAAAAAAAAAAGTGGAAGCTACCTATGGGACACGAACACAGACCTCTAGTAGATATGACAGGCATTCTACCGTTAGACCTAAAGCAATCCTTCGAAATTGCCTATCCATTTTACAAACTTTATTCCTACCGGCAAGTATTGTATGTTTGCCTACATCATAAAAAAAAATTTCCACTTATATAGATTTCAAGAGACCGTGAAATAATTCATTTTTTGGAACAGTTAATCCCGAAGCGCCGGAACCATGTGGTTCAAACGTATACATGCACACACATGTAAAAGGGGAAAAGTATACGGATTTTACAGCTCACAAAAAATTACACATTTACAACATACTCATTTCTGCCTGTCTGTCTGTCTCTGCCTCTCTCTGTCTGTCTGTCTCTCTCTCTGGAGCTTAAGCTTCACAAACTACGACTGACTTTCGAGTTTTTTTTCCTGGTTTTACGTTTTTTATGCATCTACACAAACACATTTGTAATACTTGTGTACGTCACACACAAAAACGTGTGTGTATATACTTTCTATGCGTATGTAATAGTCTATCTCATGTGTGTGTGTGTGTTTGTTGTATGTGGTTTTTAATGCATTGTGTATTTTGTATGCTCAATCACCGTGGATGGAAGGAAGAGAGAGACAAGAAAGGGATAGATGTTTGGAAAAGAAAACAAGAGAAAAGAAAAATCATTTCAAGGGAAGGAAGTGTTATTTGTATAGAAAGAAAATGGAAGGTGGATCTCTTTTGTATATTCTCCACCTCCCCACATCATCTTCTTCACTTGTTCCATCTACCTCATCTTTCATCATCTTCACCTCAGACCACGCCTGTTCTCGCATTTCAAAGTAGAGACAAGAAGAATGAAAACTAAAAACAACAGCAACAAAAAAAAAAAACACGAACACAAGAGCAAAAGTAAAAGAAAATGAACAAAAAACAAAACATAAGATAAACTGATGTTTTATGACATTCAATCAATTCTTTTAGCCCATTTTGCTCCCATTCCGCCATTCTTCACACTAACGTCACATACAGATAGACGTACAGAAGCTTAAACACAATCACGTCCTCTCTTCCACCTTATACATACACACACACAGACTTCCGCCATCTCCAATTCCCCCCCCCCTTTTTTAGTTTATACACACATCTTCCAGCTCTGTCTTTAACTCATACATACATACACACACACACACACACA
>NC_069002.1:4686310-4687420 GCF_001194135.2 Octopus bimaculoides | reverse complement strand
TATATATATATATATATATATATATATATATATATATATATATATATATGCATACGTGTGTATGTCAGCGTTGATGTATATATAAGTACATATATATATATGTAGGTATGCGCATAGATACATAGATGCACACTGACACGATCATATACATACACATACATGCATTCATACATACATACTCACACACACACACGCACTGTGCTTGTTTAAGTTCCCTTCATTCCTTTGTACGTCCACATTTTAATAACATCCGTTTTCCTTCACCTCATACCACCATCACTTCTCTAGCTCTATCTTCCCCTTCTGCCTTTTTTTCTTCTTCATTTATTTCGTTATTCCTGAGAAAGGAGGGGAGGAAAGAATGAACTGGGGGTGTATTCTATGTATTTTTTTTCCCTTCATTTTATTTTGTTATTTTTTGCTGATGAAGCATGTTACCAATTCCTGGCAGTTCGCATGTCTTTAGAATATGGCATTTTTCAACGTCCTTCCTTCCACCATCCCGTCGCCCCTCTATCTTTCTGTCTAACGCATACACATACTTTGATATAGATACGCACATATACATGCACATACACACATACGCGTATATTACAAGGGATAGAAAGAAAGTGGCGCAAACTGAAATTCCTCTTCGGGTCCGCCTCAATCCAGCAGATCATAGTCTTTACTGCTGTGACCATCCCGTTGATTTCTCTCCCCCTATATACAGAGAAACCTGTACCACTTTACCTGTCCGCCCGCCCATCCATCCACCCATCTATCTATATCTATCTATCTAGCTAGCTAGCTAGCTGAAATAGCGTTCCACCTTCTGACCGGTTACTCAGGAGTTGGTGTCCTTCAGTGTTTTCTGTTCGCCTGTGTGTGTAGTATATATATGTTCGTTTGTTTATTTACTACAGGTTTTTTTAATTTTGTACAAATCGACCCCGGGACTTATTCTTTGTAAGCCTAGTACTTATTCTATCGGTCTCTTTTGCCGAACCGCTAGGTGATGGGGACATAAACACACCAGCATCGGTTGTCAAGCAACGCTAGGGGGACAAACACAGACACACAAACACACACACATATATATATATATATATATATATATATATATATATA
>NC_069002.1:4676164-4682508 GCF_001194135.2 Octopus bimaculoides | reverse complement strand
TGTGTGTGTGTGTGTGTGTGTGTGTGTGTGTGTTTGTGTGTGTGTAGGAAAGAGCTCAAACAGTGTCGGATGACAAGCGGGTGGATAGGTGGATGGATAAATAGACAGATTGGTAAATAGGTAGACAAATGGGTAGATGGATTGGAAGATAAATAGACATATATATATATATATATATATAGATAGATAGATAGAGACAAATAGACAGATAGATAGATGGGCAAACAGAGGAAGTGTTGGGTGCACAGACAGTGGCAAGGGCCAAATAAATGTTTGGCGGGTGGAGGTGGGGGAACAAAACAAAAACTGTATGTCGGAGTTCATGCAAAACTAAGAACTTCACAGAAACACACACGTCTGTCTGTCTGTTTGTTTATCTCTCTAAACACACACGTAAGTCTGTGTGTGTGTGCGTAATATACATACACACACACACACACATATATATTCATTGGTATCTGTTTTGATGATTGAAGTACAATTTGTCGGAGGAAGGCTTCTTTCATGGCAACAGGTTCCTACACGCAATTGTGCACACACACCATACATGCACATACACACACGACATACATACACACACACCATACATACATACGTACACACATATACACACACACAGAGAACATGCATACGTACGTCCATACATCACACATTTGACATACGTCTCCGTTGGTGTGTGTTTATACAAAATTGAGTCCGCTTTCATCAACAAAGGAAACGGAGGAGGAATTAATAGAAAAAGAAAATTAGAAGGGAATAAAAAACAGAAAAGTAAAAATCAATAAAATAAAGATCTTAAGAAAAAGAAAACACATCAAAGACTTGAATGAATGAAGATCAAAGTAGCTAAGAACGTCAATAACATCAATTATATCAACCAGCAATGCTAAAAATAGCAGCCAAGATAGCTTTCAAATTAGATCTCTTTCAAAGAAATGGAATAACACATTCGATAATATACACACAGATGTTATACAAAAAGGCAGGATGGCCACCGATGGAAAGCGCCTTTGTTGATAGGTTTATTGAATCAGGCCTGACCTAACTGGGTGTCTAGAGCAAAGACCTCCTTCAATCATGAATGACCATGGGATTGCACTTGGAAAGTTCCCCTCCAAGACACAAGTCCGAACAAGGTTGTGTATGGAAGACCAGCAGTCGCCCATGCATACCAGCCTCCCCTTTCCATGCCACCGATGTTGTCCAAGGGAAAGGCAAAGGGGCCGATACGGCTTGGCACCAGTGACATCACGACTAATTTCTACAGCAGAGTGAACTGGAGAAACGTGAAATGTCTTGTTCGCGAACACAACACAGCCCAATCAGGGAATTGAACTCACTACCTCATGATTGTGAGCCCGAGAAACAACAATAAACAACTAAACTTGTGGGAGCCTGTAAGACAGTGGTTCCCGATCATTCTTTACTTTTCGACCCCTTTTTTTCCTGTTTTGCATGGGTGGACCCTCATAGCCATTTGATATTTTTTAAAATCCTCTTTTTTATAATTAGATATTAGGAATTGTATAAAAAGTATTTTGTGTAGAGGTATAACGAAGTTATCGCACATAAGTTTTTAGCAACAAAATCTTATATGGAGCACCACCCCCACCACCAGTCCATATGAACCCGGTTGAAAACCACAGCTCTTTGAGGTCACTCAAACCCGTCCTGTGTATCATATGTAATACTTAGGACACATTTCCCTGGCATCTATGCATCATATACGATAAGCATTCAGAAGAACTACATCGTAGCGGAGTTTTTCCAAGAATTATTTTCGTAATTCCTCGAAAACATGTATTTATTGGTGGTAGAGGCCCACACAATCACTCCAAATGTTGAGCTTCACTATCACCGCGGATTTCTAGTAGCGAACGCATGTCCTACAGGACATATTACCCCGGCGTCCATTTACGTTCTGAGTTCAAATTCCACCGAGGCCAACTTTGCCTTTCATTCTTTCAGGGTCAATAAAATAAGTACCAGTTCAGCACTGGGGTCAATGTAATCGTCTTACCCCATCCCCCCGAAATTACAGGTCTTGTGCCAAAATTTGAAACTCTTCCGGGCTGGCTGGTCTCGTATATCAGAAATGCTGAACTCTCATCTCTACAATTCCCACCATCCTTGTTGCATTCAACAACCCCCTTGCCCGCACTACCTCCCCCCATCCTTTTAGCCCTGCTTCTCCAAAACATCGGTCATCTGGAATCTTCCCCGCCCACAGCCCATGTCTTTTCTGCAGGTGTTGAACTTGCAACAGGTTAAACGAAATGATTACGGCATCAATCTTACGAGAGTCAAGAGGGGCCCCGCAAGGGCCATTGGCTCCGTCTCCAGTGTTTGTGTGTGTGTGTAGGAGTATGAAGAATGCACACATGTAATATATAACAGGGGGTCAAACATCTTACGTTTGTAATAGGCACCGCTGTCAAAATGTTCAAGACGAGAATGACACAAGCTATGCGGGTATGCAGTATATGTGTGTGTGTGCACGCATATACACGCGCGCATACGCACACACGTGTATGTGTGTATATATATGCATATGTATATGTATGTAAAACGTACACAGTCACACACACACAAGACGAACACGTATCCTCATCAATCATACAAGAAGGCAGTCAGAGAGATTAGCGAGAGAAACCGTTAAAGACAGCCGCGCGCACGCAGACACACACACACACACACACAGAGCAAACCGTTTTCCCCACTCTACAGATCTGCGACCATACGACATGAAAAGAATAGATAATTATGTGTGTGTATGTCTGTGTTTGCTATGTGCGTACGTGTATGTATATATGTGTGTGTGTGTATGTATATGTGTGTGTATATATTTATATATATATATTATGTGTGTGTGCGTGTATGTATGTATGTGCGCCTTCTGTGTCAAAAACGGGAGTTAGACATATATATATAACTGCTTTTTTTGACACAGAAGGCAACTAAAGCTAATACACACACACACACACACACACACATACACACACTCGTACACAGACAAACACTGTAAAAAAGAAAACTGAATTCAATGGGGGAAGTGGTAGCAAGAAAAAAAAAACAAAATCCGAGAAACTCTATAAAATATAGCGAAATAAACCGCGCCACTCTGACATGTCAACAAGCAGCAAGAAAAAAAAAAACAGCGACAGCAGCAACAATATTAAGAAGAACAGCATCAGGTGTCACACTTTGTTTCTGTCACCTCTATCACACTCATACACACACATTAAAACAAACACATACGAACACATTGACACAAACGCCCATAAGCACCTCCAACAGGTGGAATTTTGGTTTCAGTGTGATTTCTTTTCAATACTGAGCAAGAAATGGAAAAACAGAACGATGCATTTGCACCTCCGTGTGTTTGTCTGTGTTCGAGCATCTGTGTGTGTGTTAGCTTTAATTGCTTTTCTGTGTCAAAAGAAGCAGTGTGTGTGTGCATCTCGTTAATTTCCCAGGCTCATCAGAAATGATTTACAGAAAATAATATAAATCTGGAAGTGAATGTTCTTTTGGTTTTCTATCTGTGTGTGTGTGTGTGTGGTGCGCGCCCATCATCGCTTGACAACCGATGTTGGTGCGTTTACGTCCCCGTAACTTAGCGTTTCGGCAACAGAGATCAATAGAATAAGTACTTGGCTTACAAAGAATAAGTCCCGGCGTGGATGCGTTTGACTAAAGGCGGTGCTCCAGCATGGCCGCAGTCAAATGATTGAAACCAATAGAAGAATATCCAATGGTGTTACACCGCTATATTTAGTGGCTGTTTAAGCAATGAGTCCGAGATGGTTGATGGGTTGGATATGGTACTGAAGAAGTTGATGAATACCACCTCTTGATCTCCTCCATTTTCTTACTGCCGTATAAATTAAGGGTAAAATAACTTTTTACCCTTACCCATTTATTACATTCAGTTATGTAATTGCCATGCAATGAAAAAACACTTGTGTATTAATAATTGGGTATTCTACCAGCAATATATTGGATAGATATTATCCCTTAGTTGGTTGGATTCACAACCTCTAACTCTCTTGGAATTATATATATATATGTGAATGAACTTCACTATGATTTTACATAAGTTTGTGAGGGAGAAACTGGCCTCTCTATCCAGCTGGCTAGGCTGGGTGGGGGAGCTTGTCTCCCCTTCACAAACTTAAGGACACAGTAATTGTGTCAAAGCCGACAGGAAGCGGTCCAGCTTCCTAGGGCTAAACAGCAGTAGTGTATTCCCTTGTTGGGATTGTCACATTAAGTTGACAATATACTACAACTTATATATATATATTTATATATATATTCGAGTATGAATGTTGGCGTATGTATTTAGGTATGTGCGTGTGCGAATGTCAGTGTGTGTGTTCATGAGTGGTCGAGATTGTGTTTGTGTGTAAGATCTTAAAACAAGTTGGGTGGGATTTGTTTATCAACTTGACAGTCTTTTAAGGCTTAGATTTCGTTTATCCATGCACCTATACACACACACACACACACACACACACACACACACACACACAAACACACACGTGATCTATTTTTCCAATCTGAATGCATCATTCCAAATACTGTCTAGATTTACCTGGGATTATACTTAAGGTGCTATACCTTCACAGAAATACAGACTAACCTCCATACCCTCTCGACCAAGATGATATGTGAGCTTTAATCGTCTGTCTTTATTCTTCTATGTCGAGTTTTATTCTTTTATACACTGTGAATTCTCTGTCTGGAACTTTCCTGTTTATACACCTGGTCTCCGATGACGGTTTACTCGGTGTATGGAGTTGTTGAGCCATCACCTGGGATACCCCAGAAACAGCTGTAAGACATTAATTACTTCTACTTCTCAATTTTTGATTCACCTTTACTCTAATTAAATATTCTAAATGACCTGAGATACTCGTCCTGCCTTGGTTTCGTTTTCCCTTTTCTTTAATATGTGCGTATGTATATATGTGTGTATGTAATGTGTGAGTACCTATGTATTTATGCATGTGTGTGTTGTGTGAATGTGTGTGTGTGTGTGTCTGTACTTTTGTTTTGATATCACATGATGGTTGTAAGCAAGTACCACCGTCATAAAAGCGAAAATGTCAGCCATGAAAAACAAACATGTCTGCACAAGGGAAAATATTTACTTGCTAACCGGTAAGAGTTGGCGAGAAGAAGGGCATCCAGCCGTAGAAAATCTGCCTCAACAGATTCTGTCTAACCCATGCAAGCATGGAAAAATAGACGTTAAGTGATGATTATGATGATGATGGTGGTAGTGGTAGTGATCGTGACGATGGTAGAGGGTGATTTGGAGGGTGCTGTTTCTTCTTGCGGGTCGTACAAGTTACCTGGTTGGGTGTATGCTTTAAGTGTGTGTGCATGTGTGTGGTCTGTGACATAACGACATGTTGGAGGGCCTCGATTTTACTACAGTCGTGATACATGGGAATGTAAAAGAGAGATAAGAGATTCTGTACCAACCCAGTCGTTCATCCACCCATCTATCCATCCACCCACTGCCAACACACTCTATCTCACACCATCACAGCCGATCTCAGACTGCGATAGCAAAGGATATATGAATGAGGAGTGGTTGCTTGGCAGAGATAAAAAAAAAGAGTGTGTGTGTGTGTGTGTGTGTGTGTGTGTGTGTGTGTGTGTGTGTGTGTGTGTGTGTTATTTAGAATTGATTCGGCTCCGTGCTACTTCAAGTTTCACAGGCCCCTAACAGGAGCCCGACTCTTTCAAGCTTCTGGAATGCCAAATACATATGTATGCATGCATGTACGTACGTATGTATGTATGCACGTATCTATGCATGCATGTATGTATGTACCTATGTATGTATGTTTCGCTTAGGTACAGTGATACTAATGACCTAGTGTTCGAACTCAATACACATTTGCTGCTGAGCTAACCCTCAGTCGAGTACACAGCAGTAATAAGAAATTTATTGAATGACAAAGGAACAAAAGATTATGAAATGAACTTCATTAGCTTGGAGCTGTTTCTGCTATACGTTGCAATGCACTGGAATTGAGAGATTTTTAGAATGGTCTTTAAAAAGTCTGCCAAGATTGTGAGGGTGCAATTTATGGCGAAGTTTTAGAATAGCTTTTGAAATCCCACACCTCATGGGGAAATAAAATCGTTTTTTCCTTCAATTTTAAAAATTTATTTTATTTTATTATGTGTTTGTCTTTTTTTTAAAGTATTTTAGTGTTTCATACCAGGGAAATTAGGATTCGGAAAAAAAATTACCTTTTCCTTCACAATTTCATCCAATCAAAAAAAAAAAAAATTATGATTTACTGACCATCAATGTCTATATC
>NC_069002.1:4670596-4676154 GCF_001194135.2 Octopus bimaculoides | reverse complement strand
ATAGTTGAAATCTACAGAAAAACAAAAGACCAAGACAGGTGTATAAACAACAAGCAGATGTATAAGTATTAGTTTGACGCTCGGGAAAGTGAGAAAGTCTTTTACATTTCGAGCCTACGCTCTTCAACAGAAAGGAACACGAGGAAATAAAAAGAGAGAATAAAAAATCTTGTGGATTTAGCGATCATTGTATAAAGAATATCAGCGGTTTAGTTTACTGGCGATCTAAACCAATAGGTACGCGGTGTAAGGGATAAAATTGGTCATCCGTTAGTTTCCAAGTTCACAGCTGAGGCTGGAGCTGGATTTATTTTTTAGTGCCTGGTACTTGTTCTGTCGGATTTTATTGCCGAACCGCTAAATTTCGGGAACGCAAGCAAACCAACATCGATTGACAAGCGAGTGGGGGAAACACATACATAAACATACACGCACACACGTATGTGTGCGTATGTATGTATGTATGTATGTATGTATGTGTGAATGAATGTGTGTATTCGACGGGCTTCTTTCAGTTTCCGTCTACTAAATCTACGCACAAAACTTCGGTTAGGTCGGGGACATGGAAGCACACACATTTTATGTGCGCGAGTATTTTCTTTGGCTTTAAACAGAGAGAGAGAGAGCAACGGAGAGGGAATGGATTGGAATAAAACGGTAGAATCAGCCGTTATAAACAACACCACCCCCACTTTAAAAGACCGGCCTACTTTCTCAGAAGTAATCAATGAAAAGAGAGAACGTCACAACTATCTTCCCGCCCACTAATACAGTCCACTGCGATATGATTAAAAGAGCGCCGATGTAAAACGCTATCATAGAAATGGGTTTGAAGAATTTTTCTTTATCCAATCTCTTTTATGCATTTATGTATGAGGAAAAATATTGCGTGTGTACGTCTATGCCTACATATACACGCACACATATACACACAGACTCACACGCACGCGATTATACATATATAATCAGAAAAAAAAAACAACGTGATGTTTTTGTTATAAGATTGTATAGGTAATTAATATCAGATACTAATAACAAAGTTTTTATATGTAATTGTATTCTGCATTATATACGCGCGCGTGTGTGTGTTACGAGTGTATATATATATAATACACATGTATGCACTCTATAAGTACATATGTATATGTATATATATGTGTAAATGTGTGTATATATATATATATACATGTATATGTCTATATATATATGTGTGTATATATATGCATATATATATGTATAAACTACGCATTATCAAAGTAGTGGTACATCTATCTACCTATCTGACTATTTGACTGTATTTGCATGTGTGTGTGTGTGTAAGTTATGTATGTATACACACACACACATATACTATATACCATTGCCACTAGTTTGATAATGGAGTAAATCAGTGCCTACACTATTCATCCAATATGCAGACTACACACACACACGCGTGTATGTGTGTGCGTGTGTTGTCCCATAGGGTACTAATTAGTGTTAGAACATTTCCCGCTAGTGAAGCCAGGAAGTAAATAAACCTGATATTTCACAGCTTTTAAAAACTATAGTCGAGCTGTGGTGGAGACGGTAGCAGTGGCGGTGTAAAGTTTGTGTGTGTGAGTGCTAATAGACATACGCACACACGTTTTCACTTCACTTCCAACTATCCTTCTCACTCTATAAAACAATCTCGTTAAAAATGTTAGCAAAATAAACCGATGACTTTGCAAGGAACCTCCGCTTTTTCCTTCTTATTCCACGCGTGGCTTAGTGGTTATGCTAATCAGCTCTCAATCGTAAGGTTCCGAGTTCAATTCCCGGCCATGCATTATGCCCTTAAGCAACAGACGACGTTGCTCTTGTCCACTGAGCTAGCAAAAACGTGAAGTACCCCTATTTCAAAAGGCCGGCCTTGTCTAAAAATATTCGCGAATAAACCGATGACTTTGTAAGGCACCTCCGCTGTTTCCTTATTCCACGCATGGCTTACTGGTTATGCTAATCGGCTCATAATCGTAAGGTCTTGAGTTCAATTCCCGGCCATGCATTGTGCCCTTGAGAAACAGACTTGATTTCACGTTGCTCTAGTCCCCTGAGCTGGCAAAAGCGTATAGTATCCCTATTTCAAAAGGCCGGCCTTGTCACATCCTGAATCTCACCGAGAACTTACATTAAGAGCACAATGTGTCCGTGGAGTGCTCTGCCACTTGCACGTTAATCTCATGAGCAGGCTGTTCCGTTGATCGGATCAACTGGAACCCTCATCGTTGTAACCGGCGGAATGCCTGTTTGCGCTTCACTCTACTAGCACTACTACTGCTTCTCGTTACGGCATAAACATCACAACTTCCAATTATTACTCACCCTTTTCCGAAATCAGAGGTGCGCCTCTATAATAGCCTAAGCAGTTTTTCTCTGGGTTCGGATGAACCACGGAACAGCTGCATGCAAAATATATTTCATTCTTTTACTTGATTCATTCGATGGGGTGTGGCCATGCTGCTGCACCGCCTTCAAGCGTTTAGTGAAACAGATTTGCACCAGTAGTTATTTGAAATCTCGCACTCATTCTATCGGCTTTTTGCCGAACCGGTAGATTACGGAGTCGTAAACACACCAACACCGGCCAGGCGTTGGGAGCACAAACACATATACATATATACAAATGTATATATATGATTTTTTTTTTTTTTGCATCGGTGCTCTATATGTCGAAACGATCGTAGTGAATAATAAAGAGTCTCGTGAATTCCATTTTCTGTCTCTCATAGTTTTTATAAATTCTACAGACAAAGTTATTTCTGAAATAAACCCAGTGGCATATACTTCCATCTTGTTGATGACTTGGATTAGTGAAGAACTCCAGGTAATCTTTTGGTAGGTTCCAAGGTTATGGTTCATCACAATATCATAAATACTTAATATTCAATTTTATTTATTCATTGCAATTATGAATGCTGCGAGTTAAAAATCACCGTTTTTCCCCCCAACATTTGTCTATGAGAAGTCTCATATAAAATATTTTTTTGTTTTAATCTTGGAATTATATGGGTTTTGATTTACTGTCAGGTGACTTTTGGTCAACCCTGTATGTATATGAGTAAACATACACACACATACATGTGTGAGAGACTCTGTAGTACTCACTATACCAAAGTCAGTCTTTTACATCTTTACTCACAGCAGACACTAATAATTAATCTACAACATACAGCTCTTCTAATCCGATGCCATGCAAACACAAACCATTTCTGTCAGGTCAGTTGACTGTTTAAAATGACCTCTGTTCTACTGACTTAAAAACAAAACAAACAAACAAAAAACTTCGACTTCCAGACATTATTTGAAATGAAAAAAAAAAAATCAAAATCAAAACGGTGAAACATCTTAATGAAATTTTCCTTACACCCAGCCAGATTTTCCAATTTCTTTATCCTTAATCCGTGAAGACGCACGGATGAGTGCCTAAGCAGTTGCATTAACGATCGTAAATTCGTCCCCTCGATTCTCGGACTGGTCATTTACGATGTGTTGTGTTGTGTTCTTGAGCAAAACACTTCATTTCACGTTGTCCCAATCCACTCAGCTGCAAATGACTAAACGGGCGATGAACTGGCGTCCTATCCAGGGAGAATGTTGTGATCTCGCTCATTTTCTGCGTTATAGAAACCCGAGTCATGGAAACTGAGTAAATGGCCCTACGAGTCTTAAGACTCGAGTCGGTACTTGGTTAAAAAAAAATTTTTTTTATCTACGTTACTCTTCTTTAATCCCAATCACCCCTGTATGAGCCGTATTGGCTTATTGTTAGAGCATCGAACAATGAGCCGTATTGGCTTATTGTTAGAGCGTCGAACAAACTGCTTTACGATATTTCTCAAGGTCCCTCACGTTCTGAATTCAAATTCTTCTTAAGTCAACTTTGCTTAATCCTTTCAAGGGTCGGTAAAGAACTAGCCAAACACTCCTTCTCCCCCACACCAACTTCATATACAGATTATTTCCAGGCCTTTCTGTCTGTTAGAAGCAACTATTTTCGAGAACTGTGGTAATTTTATGCATATTTTCCCCTAGATGCATGTCTATACATACATGTGTAATAGTAAGAAACTCCAGAGGGAGCCGAACAGCAGGTCTGCTTCTTCAGAGAAAAATCATCCCCTCCTGCCTCATACAAGTGCTTTGGCCCTGAACTCTACACATTCAAGGTGGCCGGGTCGCATCCAGGACGTGAGTTCAGTATACTCCACTGGTGCCACGTTCTGTGCTATTGTTTGCGACTTCAACCCTCTATGATTAAGGTGTCTCAGAACCAAAGGATCTTGTGTGTTGTATAATCAGTTCAAGGTTTTCGGATAGTTGGTCCTGAAAGACCTCACGAGAAAAATCAAGGGCAAAAATACAAAAATATACTTTTAAAAAAATGGAAATCGGAATCTTAATTTCCATTGCAAGAAATCACAGGAATATTAAAAAGACAAAAAAAAACAGAGAGAAAGAAAGAAACTGAAGGAATAAAAAGCTATTTTCTTCCCCCTTTTCCATGTGGTATGGAATTTCGAAGGACAGCTATTCCACAACTCCGTCGTTCCCACAAAGTAGGATTTGAAATACATGAGGGTGACGAAAAGTTCCTGACTTTGCGCAAAAGAAAATACAGGAGGATCAGTTAATTACGATTTTATTCACCATATTCCCCTCTCTGATTCACGCACTCATTGCTGCTGTCCTTCAGTTTTTCTAAGCCCTGTAAAGGAACTCAGAAGGCAGGGCATCCAACCAGGCCATTCGCGACATCCTTAAAGCCAGCACCGCCTCGTAAAATTGTAGAATTCTTTGGGTATGTCACTCTCTTTAGACTCCCGCCACAAATGAATAAAATTTTGTTGGGTTTTTTTTTTAACTCGCAAAGCTTCTGTTGAAGCACGACATTCGTTGGCTCTAGGAGAGCACTTTTAAAAGTTTAGCGAAATAATAAATTGTAATATTCATATCTTTTCGCCGATGTCGACTTTGCCTTTCATCCTGTCGGAGAAAGGAGACAAAGAGGTAGTGATTGATAACAGATAAAAATTGTTCAAAGGACATTTATACAATAGATGCATCCAATTAGTGCTCAGGTGAAAACAATTGCCTAAATTGCGAGGTGAATAAAATACCAATAGTTGACTCTGAGCACTGATTGTATGGATCTATTGAAATATTCTTATCTGTTATCTCTGTCTCAAGCTATATCTACCCATCTCTACTTCGACACACACACACACACACACACACACACACACACACACACATATAATAAAGCTCAACGTCTGTGTACCTATGGGTCAAATATTCCTTTTCTAATACATAAAATTACGTTACAAAGTCTATAATGAGATATGCATTGTTGAAGTTTTGTAGGACACTTATTCCAAGAACATGTACTAAAATTCTATGTACCTTCCATGAAATGTGGATGTATTTGCACTTTCAAAGGGGCTCTGTCCTGTGTTACAAACCCCATTAGGTGGGGAGGTGTTAAATGATGGTCCAGATGGACTATATGTAATCTGAACCGTCCCCCCCCCTTATTT
>NC_069002.1:4667013-4670586 GCF_001194135.2 Octopus bimaculoides | reverse complement strand
ATTTTAAAATATTTTCCGGAGTATTTAGAATATTAATTGCGATTCTTTAATCCAAGAAATTTGGAATTGTGTAAATGTATGAATTTTAAACATACACACACAGAGAAAATCTGCCTTTTATAGTATAGATGCACACAAATATAATAACGATGTATAATTTAAACAAAGCATCATGCTTTTATTATTAAAGAGAAAAACGAAGAAAAAAAATAAATCTGGTCCCACACTCACATCGTAAACCTGTTGCATACACACAACAGATTACAATACACACACATGCACACGCACGCTGACACACACAAACACACACACATAACGCACGCGCGCACTCTTTCTCATACAACCGACATCTCATTCACACCCACACGCTTACAATTACAAGTACACACATCATGCATCGAAATGTTTTTTTTTCTTTTTTTCTTGAATCTCAACTAAATGTTACAGCAAACATTGATGATGATAAACACAATAATAATTAATCAATTAATGAAATAATTACAGTTATATCATTGACTAAGTTTTGTTAATTTTTCCTTTCTTTTGTAACATAAACTATAAAAACAAAAAAACAACTCAATACTTTACCTGAACGTAAAAGAAACTCGTCGGAATTAAGCAAATATCCAAATGCGATAAACAGAAGAATAACTGTTACAGTTTAAGTCCGAGATAAGAAGACAAACCAATACATAATACTTGAAAAAGGATAAAATTCTCCTTTAGATATATTCATATGTATATATATGTATATATATCGTTCTTTCTCTTCCTGTATGCGTGATGGGTATTATCTTGTTTTAAACTTACTCTTATTCTTTCTTTATAAAAACAAGTCCTTTCCGTTTTTGTCCTGTGCGAGAGTATATGCACAAGTATTCCTGGTAAAGCGATTTCCGTGCTTACTTAGAATATACGTAAAAAAGTATCCCAGGGTAAGAAATATAGAAAGCGAATGTGTTTCGTTGTTTATGAAGTGAAGTACTGAAAAATAATGACTTAAAATTTGATGATTTTTACTTGTGTTTTGCTTTCCTTTAAATATTGGACTTAATAATGTAACATTGATTTTCCAATGTTTATTACTTATTATGCTATATCGAATTAAATTTGAATTAAAAACAATTATATATTATATATTACTTAAGATACATGTTGGGATATAAATATAAATAAGAGGCAAGTTTTCTTTACGTCTATTGTTTTCTGTTAAGATACTTCCCGTTCGTGACTGATGATTGCCTATGTTAGCTAAATTTAATTTGAAATTATCACATATATTTAATATTTGAAATTACATAATTAGCAAGCTAGGGAAGGTGAGAGGTGGGTGTAAACGTATATTAAATTAAACGCTTATTTTATATATAAATTAAGCTATTTTCAGGGGAGCTTTCCTTAATGTAATGTTGGTGTGTTTGTTTAGAGAATTGTAACATGTTTGTTTCCTCCGAGCCCGTCTGTAAGCGGGACTGCAAGTACACACGACTAGTGTTAATGAATAAACAAGAAGAAAAAAAAGAGAAAAAGCCGAACCAACAGAGGAATTGATAAAAAAAAACCGGGCACCAGAAAAAAAAAAGAAGAAAAAGCACAACCCACCAAACTAGCCAAGATAGGTAGGTAGGACGGTATGGTGGTGGGTAGGCTGGTTGGCTGGTTGGCTGGCTGGCTGGTTGGTTGGTTGGTAGGTAAGGCAGGAAGGCAAGTGCGTGAGTGTGTATGTGTGTGAGTGTCAGTAAGTATATATATATGTATAAATATGTGTGTGTGTGCGCGTTATGTGTGAGTGTTTAATGTATGTGTGAGTGCTTAATAGTGTGTGTGTGTGTATAAGTAATGCATACCAATAGATGAAGGTGAGGGAGGGAGGCTATAGAAGAGTATAAGAGGAGAAGGGGAGGAGGAAAAGGGGAGAAAGAGAGAAACAAAACATGACGGAGGTCGAGGAGGAGGAGAAAGGTGGTAGTTGTAGTGAGGGGAAGGTAAAACAGAGACAGTGGTAAATGTATGATGTATCTGTATATATCTATCTATGTGTGTGTACGTGTGTGTGTTTGTGTGTGTTTCTATTAGATAGAGTAAATGTATATGTGTGTGTATATATACATATCTCTCTCTCTCTCTCTCTATATATATATCCGGTGTGACCGTGTATATGTATGTATATATATATATATATATATATTTGTTGTGCGGGCGTGTGTGTGTCTGTGTATCTCGTATGTGTGTATATGTATTTCATGTGTGTGCGCGCGCGTGTAATAAAAATGTGTAACAAAACTCGTGTATGGGTATGTGGGAGTATGTGTGTGTGTGTGTGTGTGTGTGTGTGTGTGTTTACGTGTGCAAAGAAAGAAATAAGAAACGTGTGTGTTTGTGTGTGTGTGTATGTGTTTACGAAGAAAACAAGGAGTAGGAAAGAATGAGCTAAGTGTGTGTGTGTGTGTGCTTAAAAAATAGCAGAGAGGGTGTATATGTTTATGCGTTTCTGTGCGTGTGTGTATGTGTGTGTGTGAGAGAGAGAGAGAGAGAGAGAGAGAGAGGGAGGAAGAAGGTGAAGATACACTGAGAGGGTAAAAGATTGTGAGAAAGAGAGGGAGAAAGAGAAAGAAACGAAATGTGTGTGGTTGTGTATATGTGCATGTGTGTGCGTACGTGTGTGTGTGTTGACGTTGAAGAAAGCCATGGAGGAAGGGGAGAAAGAAAGTAGAATGAAGCTGGAGAAAGACAGAAAGATGTAGAAAACAAATAAAGCCAGAGAGAGAGAGAGTGAGTGAGCTGGAGATGAAAGAGAGCAACATATGATAGGGAGAGTAAGAGAGAAAGAGTAAGGTAGGAGAGAGAGGGTGAGAGAAATGAAAAAGTAAGTTTGAAGTGTGGAAGGGTGAGAAAGGTAACAGGCAAAGCTTGGTAAAGATAAAGAGAGAGAGAGAGAGAGAAAGTAAATGATGGGGAGGGAGAGATAACAGAAAGAGAGATAATATGAGAGAGAGAGAGTAAAGTGGGAGAAGGGGGTTAGGGAGATGAGAGAGTGTGTGAGAGAGAAAGGATGAGAGAGTGAGAGAAGTTAAGTGTGAAGAGAGTTGATAGTGGTGCTGATGATGGTGAGAATGAAAGTAAAAGAAAAGGTATAAAAAGGTATAAGAATGGGAGGGAGCGAAAGAGAGAGAGAGAGAGGGAGGAAGAGAAAGTGTATAAAAACGATTGAAAGAAAATAGGGGAAGCGTCTGAACGGTAGCTGTGAGGATTACATGTAATATGAGAGAGTAACGAGGAGGAAGGGGATGCCAAAAGGAAAGAGGAGAAATGAGGGAGAGAGAGATATAGAGAGACAGAGAGAGAGAGATATAGAGAGACAGAGAGAGAGAGAGAGAGAGAGAGACAGAGAGAGAGGGGGGGAGAAGTAAAGGTGAAAGATGTAGCGGAAAGTGAGGAAGGGGAGGGGAGAAAGTAATAGCCGTGAGGGTAAAAGTCAAGGTGTGGTGGAAGGTAAGGGGTGATGTTGAGATAAGGGAAGTCTAAAGAGAAGGGGGGAAAGGTGGAGGGCACGCTAGTGACCGCGATGGTGAT
>NC_069002.1:4664749-4666718 GCF_001194135.2 Octopus bimaculoides | reverse complement strand
TAAGCGTGAGGCATTACTATATAGTTAATGCCCTTATATAAATTATTATATATTTATGGGAAAAAAACGATGGGTTTTTTTTCCTTATGGAGTTTTTTCACGCTGACTACTTGATAAGTTCTTATAAAGATTTTATCCTATATATATTATATATATATATATATATATATATATATATCAGTGCAATAAGATATTATAATTATATGTTAATATATTAAGATATATTAAATGCATTATAATATAGGTGGCTCGTTAGCAATTAGAAACCAAAAAGGAATTCATAAATGAGGGTGCAAAATAGCACCGGCGATTGCTAGAAATGAGAGTCAGAATTTAACTTGGAAAGCCACTGAAGGCAGTCACATTAGCCTTTGTCCAACTATTTCATTCTGTGAGTTTATCTCACAAGGGGAAAGACCGTTTAACTTGATGTGTCCGAACCCCGTGACTATCATAAGGTTGGTGCCTTTAGTGGTTTCGGGAGTTAAATTTGTATGTATATGTGTATGTATGTATGTATGTATGTATGTATGTATGCATGCATGCACGGACGTACATATATATGGATGTATGTCATTGTTCAGTTTTATTTCAAGATTTCTTGCCAATAGAGAGAGCGCCGGTTTCTAACCTAGATCCAAGGCTCCTTCTTTGGAATTTCAACATCAGCAACAGGGTATTTTTGTATGTATGTATATGTGCAGATTTGCATGTATGTATATATGTATGCATGCATGCGTTTATGTATGTATGCATGTAGTTTAAGGCAAGATTAACAAAGAAAAAGTACGGCATTCATTGAGAAATAAATATCGTTAAATGATATGTATATGTCTTTGTTTGTTCCCGCCATCGCTTGACAGCCGATGTTGGTTTGTTTGCGTCATTAACTTAGCAGTTCGGTATGACAAACTTTTCTACTATAAACACAAAGCCTGAAATTTTGGGGAGGAGGCCAGTCGATTAGATCTACTTCAGTACGCAACTGGTACTTAATTTATCGACCGCCCCCAAAAGGATGAAAGGCAAAGTCGACTTCGGCGGAATTTGAACTCAGAACGTAAAGACAGACGAAATGCCGCTAAGCATTTCACCCAGCGTGCTAACGTTTCTGCCAGCACGCCGCCTGGTGTCGGCATGACAAACCGATAGAATAAATACGAAGCTTAAGTTTTGGGGGTCGATGATTCGTTCGACAAAAGCCCTTCAAGGTGGTGCTCCAGCATGGCCGCAGTCCACTGACTGGAACAAGTAAAAGAATAAAAGATAAACAGAGATAGAGTAACGGAAAGGAAGAATGGCGAGAGAGGAGTCAAAAAGTCGGGAGACGAAGTGGCAGTACCTCAATGAGAGAGGGAAAAGAGGGGAGTCAAGTTGAGGGCTGAGTGAAAGGATATGGAATAAAGAGGAAGTTGGAGGAAGGGGAGAATGTTTGGAGAATGTTAAGAGGTTAAGACAGTTGTTTAAAGTTAAATATACAAGGGAAAATAGGGAGAACAAATAAAGGGGGGAAGAGAGAGAGAGAAGGAAAAGGGACGAAGGGATAAATGTAAAATACGCCAACAAAGAGGTTGGTGGGAAAGGATAGGATGCGGCATGAAGAGAAGAAAAGCAATCATAAAAGGAAAAAAAGAGAATGAGAGGAACGAGGGAGGGGAAAGGCAGTGGAGAAGGAAAAGCTGAGAAGGTAAGGAGAGGTGTAATGAAAGAGGAAAAGAGAGAGGAAGGGGAGGAAACGGTAGCCGATGGAAGTAAAAAGACAGATCAAAATTTGTGAGACGGAAGCAACAGGCAACATTATCTATCAATCTATCTATCTATTTATCTGCGTGTGGGACGAGTCAGTTTATCAACCGAGTCTATCGTGAATATTCCTTGAAACGGGAAGGAAGAGCCATTTTCATCGTACTTGTGGCTATGGCGAAAGAATGTGTATGGTGGACGCATCTGAAAGGTCGAGAGACAAACA
>NC_069002.1:4663264-4664739 GCF_001194135.2 Octopus bimaculoides | reverse complement strand
TATGGCGAAAGAATGTGTATGGTGGACGCATCTGAAAGGTCGAGAGACAAACACTTTCCTCTCTGGTGAATCTCTCATCAACTTCTTCAAGTATCACTGAGAAGGGGGCTTCATGGGGGAAAAGGTTCTTCTCTCCCTCTGGTGGGATTGCAAAGGAGTAATTCACTTTGAATTGTTACCACCTGATGCAACAATCAATGCTCAAGTCTACTGTCAGCAATTAGGGCGTTTGAACCAAGCTTTGAAGAGAAAAATGACCCGCTTTAGTGAATCGAAAAGGAGTGATGTTTCATCAGGACAATGCGCGACCCCACATTGCAAAGATCGGAGAGCTTGGTTGGGAAAAAATTCCTCATCCACCTTATTCTCCCGACCTTGCTCCTTCAGACTACCATTTGTTTCGTAGTTTACAGAATCATTTCGGGGACATAACTTTCGAAAGCCAAGAGGAGATCGAAACTGACATTTCAGAGTTCTTCGCTTTGAAACCAAAAGAGTTTTACGTCGTTGTCAAGCGATAGCGGGGAGGAGGAAAAACACAGACACACAAACATATACACATATATATATATACGATGGGCTTCTTTCAGTTGCCGTTTACTAAGGCTTTACCTGAAGGCTTTGGTCAGCCCAAGGCTATAGTAGAAGACATTTGCTCAAGGTGCTATGCAGTGGGACTGAAACCTGAACCATGTGGTTGGGAAGCAAGCTTCTTACCACACAGCCACGCCTGCGCCTTTATTATATTTCGTTTTATGTGTTTACAACATATATATTTTCAACTACGTTTTAAATCTTCTATTCACTACATTTACATAACTAGTTTATTTCAATGCTTTATTGCTTTTTAAATTCCATAGTTTTTTGGGTAGCAATGTGCGATTTGATCGCATTTCTCTATTTTCTGTATTTCATTTATAAAATTCTAAGCCTGCTAGCTTTAGGCAAGTGACGATATATGTTTGAGACTTGGCGCTTGTAGTCATGTGTTGTAATTCTAAGCAGGTGTAGACATGGTGAAGACATTGTGCTTATGTCTGCTTCGTGCTTCTTGTCTATTAATTCTCAGGCAGCGTTTATGTTTTTTAACACCACTGACATCGGCAGCTTGAATGGTACAGTCCAGATGTCGAAATCATGCTGATATCCGTTAAACAGCTGATGATGGGACGTATACGTTTGATGTGCTTGTTTGTTTGCGTTGTCGACTGTGAGCCTTTTGTATCTTTTGTTCGCGTGATTTCAGAGTTGTCCTTTGTTGAGATTCTGACGTATATATTGCATGAGACATTGATACATAGCGATTGCCCTTCACTAAGATTTTACATCTGCCGAGACTTAAATGTGTGGTGAGATTTTGTTGTGCAATACTATATTATGTTATATACATATAGATATTCATGTATATACGTATATATGTATGTGTGTGTATATATATATATATATATATATATATACACACATTCATATATGAA
>NC_069002.1:4659374-4662573 GCF_001194135.2 Octopus bimaculoides | reverse complement strand
TATATTCATACATACATACACCAACACAGGCCACATACACACACACACACGCATGCACACGCACGCACAGGCACACACACACACATCTGTATATATATATATATATATAGAGAGAGAGAGAGATGAATATATTTATGCGTATATAATGTGTGTATATATATATATATATATATATATATACACACATTCATATATGAATGTTTATGTGCATGTATGTATGTATGTCTGTCTCTATGTATATATATATATGTGTGTGTATATGAATGCATGTATATATATGTGTGTGTATGTGTGTGTGTGTGTGTGTGTGTGTGTGTGTGTGTGTGTGTGTATGTATTTTATTCTTTTATTCTCTTGTTTCTGTCATTTGACTGCCGCCATGCTGGAACACCGCCTTTACTCGAACAAATCGACTCCAGGACTTATTCTTTATAAGCCTAGTACTTATTCTTTATAAGCCTAGTACTTATTCTAACGGTCTCTTTTGCCGAACTGCTAGGTTACGGGGACATAAACGTACCAGCATCGCTGGTGATGGTGGTGCAGCAAACAGACATACACAAATAGAGAGAGAGAGAGTGAGAGAGAGAGAGAGAGAGAGAGAGAGAGAGAGAAGCATCGACCTCGTAACCGAAATGATAAACGAACGGCAAACTGAATTCAGCCGGATTCGAACTTGGAGTACACAGAACCAGTACAAATACTGCACGGCCTTCTTCTTCCCTCTGCTCAAACAATTCTATTGGGAAGGTCTGGAAAGATAATAACGAAGTCTACCGCTCCCCACCATCCATAGCTATCAACCCCGTACCCGAATTGATAAAGGAAAAGCAAATTGATCTCGGCGGGATTCGAACTTGGAGTACATAGAACCAGTACAAATATTTCAGGGCCTTCTTCTTCTTGATGCTCTAATTCTGTTGGGAGGACCTGCAAAGATAATAGCGAAGTCTACCATCATTCCCCACCATCCCCGGCTAAGTCATGTAAACCACCACTGCAAAGCAAATTATCAAATTGGCTACGGATATGAAGTGGCGTCACAAAGGACCAATACAGCAAAATCTTAAAGATATGGAATCATAGCAGACGGAATGAGTGCCAGGGTCTCGGGAGACGAATTATGACACTTTGCTTTCTTATCTCTTCCTGTTGGTGTTGTTTGTTTGTCTCCTGTGTGGATGTTGTGGCACTGATTATTGGTCGTCCCTGGAGTTTTTGAATCCCTGTCGCCATGCTTGTACAAGAGCATCAAACATTGTCACAGAGAGATAACAGACGAAGAGATAAATATCCACCCAGCCACCTTCCCGCTTGCCTACACATATTTAAGTCCCTGGGGACTTAAATATTTGCTTGGTGGCGAATGGATAGTTATCTTTTATCTTTTACTTGTTTCAGTCATTCGACTGTGACCATGCTGGAGCACCGCCTCGAAGAATTTGTAGGCGAATGTATCGACCCCTAGACCTTTTATTTTTTTTAAGCGCCTGATACTTATTCTATCGCTAAGTTACGGGGATATAAACTCACCAACAGTCGTTCTCGATTATACGTCGGTTTTCAAAAATAAGATATGGAAAAATAAAAATCAAGTCAAGTCATTTTACTCGACTCTACGTCTGTCCGCCACAAATATTGGAATCGTAATATCATTAGAAAACCGTTAAAAGCTCATGAAATAACGTTACTGTATAATAAATTAGAATAAAACTATATAAAATCAGCTTTTTTCGAACAACGAAAAAAACAAACAGAGAAACGAGACATGCAACATAAAGAATATACCCCTTCGTCAGTTGTCCCTGTTCCATCTACTCCGCGGTTTTCTAAGGCAAGGACAATACGCGACTTCGTTAGAACAGTCCTTCCCGCAAAGTAAATTAAATAAAATTTGGAATTTTTTGCGGAGGTTGAAAGTGTTAACAAGAACAGGACAGTGAGAACAAGACAGTAAAAACAAACGGTGAGGGCTGTTAAGCCGACGAAAGAAAAATTATTATGAACGTTAAGTAGACGTGCCATGAGAGAAGAGACAGAAAAAACACGTCTTTTCTATAGGAAGGCAGTGGACAGAAAGAGACATCCCGTTTTGTCACGTGTCAGCGACGAGAGGGTCAAGGAGGAAGAGTAAGAGAGAGAGAGAGGGAACGGTGAAAGGGAGAGAAGAAGAAGGAAACGGTGGGAGAGAAAACAGAAAGGGTGAAGAACAAGAGAGGGAGAGAGATAGACAGGGAAGAGATAGTAGAAGAGTGCGCATTGTAATTATTAAGATAAAACTTACTTGGAAATGGATGCGTGGCGTTGTTTCGTTTCTCTGTTTGTTTGTTTCGTTGTTCGAAAAAAGTTCGTTTTCTGTTTTCGTTTCTCATTGTGTTTAACGTTTTTTTTGTTCTTTTTTTTTATGTCTTGTACCCATATATGCATGTATGTATATATATATATATAGATGTAGGTATGTATATGTATGTATGGATACATTGTGTTTAACGTTTTTTTGTTGTTCTTTTTTTTTGAGGTCCTGTACCCATATATGCATGTATGTATACATATAGATGTAGGTATGTATCTATATGTATGGATACATTGTGTTTAACGTTTTTTATGTTCTTTTTTTTGAGGTCCTGTACCCATATATACATGTATGTGTACATATAGATGTAGGTATGTATCTATATGTATGGATATATGCATATATTTATATATTATTTATATTATTATATGATCGAACGCCACGCATCCTTTTCCAAATCAGTTTTATCTTCATAATTACAATGCGCACTCTTCTACTATCTCTCTCCTTCTCTTGTTCTTCATCCTTTGTTTTTCTCTTCTACCCTTTCCCTATTCTCCTCTCCCTTTCACCGTTCCCTCTCTCCCTCTCACTCTTCCTCCTTGACCCTCTCGTCGCTGAAACGTGACGAAACGGGATGTCTCTTTCTGTCCACTGCCTTCCTATAGAAAAGACGTGTTTTTTCTGTCTCTTCTCTCATGGCACGTCTACCTAACGTTCATAATAATTTTTCTTTCGTCTTGGCTTAACAGCCCTCACCGTTTGTTTTTACTGTCTTGTTCTCACTGTCCTGTTCTTGTTAACACTTTCAGCCTCCGCAAAAAATTCCAAATTTTATTTAATTTACTTTGCGGGAAGGACTGTTCTAACGAAGTCGCGTATTGTCCTTGCCTTAGAAAACCGTGG
>NC_069002.1:4653776-4658890 GCF_001194135.2 Octopus bimaculoides | reverse complement strand
TATATATATATATATATATATATATATATAATATAAAGAGAAAGAGAGAGAGTGTGTGTCGGAGATAACGTGAGATAGATGTTATAGACAAATAGACAGAGTGAAAATGATAGATAGATAGATAGATAGATAGATAGATAGATAGATAGATAGATAGAAAAAGAGATTTACGGACAGACAGACAAATAAGCAGACGGATGGGTGGATAGCTAGCTAGATAGATAGAAAGACAGACAGGCAGTCAGGCTGTAGGAGAAAATAGACAGGTCGATAGATATGCAATTAAATTGCTATTAAGATGAACAGAATAGGTGTGTGTGTGTACGGGCGTGCGTGCGTTATGCTATGAGGATATTGATGTGATTGAGTGTGTGCATGTGTACACTTGAAAATTTCTCAGAAATAATAAATAATGATTTTTTTTTTAATTACTTCGTAACCGTAAGACCGAATTAAATCTTTCACTTAATCAAATAATTATCAAGCCATAATAATAATAATAAAAAGAATATAACGAAACAGAACAAAGAACAACGAAAAGCTTTCAAAAACAACAATGAATAAATTAAAACCAACTTACAATAATAATGAGTAAATAACGAGAAATGAAATAAAGTAAAGAGCTTTTGAATATTTTGTAAGAACGTCAGAGACCTTTCATATATTTGTCCATGTTGGAGTGGGCAATTGTGATTGGAATTTCCAAAGAAACAAAAAAGAAAGAAAGAAGGAAATGTGTTTGTATTTATATATATGTGTGTGTGTGTGTGCGGTATGGGGAGGGTGTCTCGCCTGTCCATGACTCAGAAGTGTTTTTGAAAGAGTATTTTCTACCACGCCATCAGCAGCTCGCCGATAAATACACACTACATGGACTATACGTACATGTGGTTGATAATGTTTATATAGTTCCACTGCGTGTTACCTTGAGCGAGTATCTCCTACTTTAGCCTCGGGCCGACCAAAGCCTTTTGAGTGGAATAGGGAAACAGAAACTGAAAAAAGCTCGTAGTATACACACACACACACACACACACACATATATATATAAGATTCCAATAGATTGTGAGTAAAATCTAAAAGTATCTAAAATTGGTCATTTTATCTCTTGGCTTCTTATCTCTTTCAGAACAAAAAAAAATTACATATATATATATATATATATATATATATATATATATCGAGAGAGAGAGATAAAACTTACTTGGAAAAGGATGCGTGGCGTTCGATCATATAATATAAATAATATATAAATATATGCATATATGTACATACCCACCTCTCACTCACAGATATCTCTCAGTCTCTCTTACGCACGCACGCACTCTATTCTTTTGCTCCCTTATTCTTCAGGTCACTGTTTCTTGACCATAGCATTCACTGTCCATTAATCTGTCTGTGTGTCTGCCTGCATACCTGTCTGTCTGCCCATCTGTCTGTGAATCCCATTTTGTGTCTCTTCAACACCTACTCTCAATTCCTTTCCGACATGTTTTCTTACAGAACGGAATTTGTTGTGGCGGCGGCGGCGGTAGTGAACGCGGTGGTAACGGAAGTCGTGGTGATGGCGGAGGAGTGTGGGTGGTGGGAAATGCAGCCTACTGACCTTTATGTTGACCTCTCTATGTCGTCGCAGCCATATTTGACCATCAAAAGGATGGTCATTGGTATCTCTTTGATAGGCCTAAATAATGAAGATCGGAACAATCCTTGTGTAGGATTGTGTGTCGCGCTCACCGCCACCATCACCACCACCACCACCAACACCACCAAGAGCAACAACACTAACGCTCTGACTACCATCACCACCGCCACTACCACTACAACCATTACCACCATCACCACCACCACCACCAACAACAACAACAACAACACCCCAACCACCACCACCACCACCCCAACAAGCACGACTACATCCACTACAAGACGACAACCACCACCGCCGCCATCAACAACATCCATTACCTACGTCATTACTACTTATATCACCATCCTAAACACAACAACCACAAGCACACCACCACAATCACCACCGTCAACTTCATCTTCATCACTGAAACCACATTCCCAAACACAACCACAACCATCTTTACTGTGGCCGCCACTATCTCCACCACCGCAACCGCCACCACCATTACCACAGTCAACACATCACCACTATCACCACCACAACCTCCACTACCATAATCCCACGTATTTCTTTGTTCGGCCATTTTTTCATTCAGTGAAGGCGCGTGGCTCAGTGGTTAGAGCGTCGATCTCACGACCACGCGGTAGTGAGTTCGATTCCAGACCGAATTTATTCCACGTTTCTTTAGTTCGCTCAGCTGTAGAAATGAGTTGCGACGTCACCGGTGCTAAGCTGTATCAGCCTTTACCTTTCCCTTAGATAAGGAGAGGGGAGGCTGGTATACATGGGTGACTGCTGGTTTTCCGTAAACAACCTTGCCCGGACTTGTGCCTCGGAGGGGAAATTTCTCGGAGCAATCCCAAACTTTTTAGACCATCCACATCTTCATGGAATACAGAGAGACTCACAAAGATGAAGGGTAAAGGAGGAAGAGATTGAACTGAATAGGATGAAAATAGTGAGGTGAGGGGTGAGAGAAGTGGTCGAAGGAACAGGGAGAAGTGTAGACTAATGTGAAAGCAGAAGAGGGAGAGGTGGAGGAACGTGTTGAAAGTAGAGTGCGGGGAAGTGGGAGTGGGAGTGGGAGGATGGAAAGTGAAGAATAAAATGAAAGTGTACGGAGGTTGAAAATAGTAGTAGTAGTAGTAGGTAGTAGTAGTAGGAGGAGGAGGTAACAAACGAGGAAAAGGGACAGACGATAAAGGGATAGGACTGGAGGAAATTTAGTGACGCTGTGTGTGTGTGTGTGTCTACCAAACTCAGTCGAATTATACTAAATATCTGTGAAATACTATAATACAATAATTTGTAGCTTTATTTTCAAACGTTTTGACAGAATATGAGAGGCAAACGGGCGAAGGAAGGAATACAGAGGCAGAGAGCAAGAGAGAGACAGAGACAGACAAATAGACAGATAGACAGATAGACAGACCGACTGAAGCCAGTTGACTGACGCGCGAAAATGAACGAGCAAAGAAAATGGACATACGGACAGTATGAAACAGAAAGAAAGATAAATCGAAAATATATTAACCCATCTATAGGTTAAATAGTTTTCCCATGGGTAGAGGAAGTTCCTTTTATTTTCGACGAAGCCGTGGGAAAGGCAGTTCTTCTAGGAGAAAGATGCTCTGACGCAAAGCTTGCAGTCAAAATAGGACCAGCCATCTTGCAATGTTTGTCATTGGAACCAACTATGGGAACCGAGAGAGCGGCAAATGTGTTGTACAAGCTTATGTCACTTGAAGTCCAACGACGTACAGATGTCTCGCTATCATCTCATTTCTTTTTTTTTTTTTGATCCGTTTTGTATCTTATAAAAGTCCTATGGCGATGGATGCGTGGCGTGAAAAATCACATCCGCGCAATATGCAAGGATGAAAGTAAAGAAGAATCAGGTTAAATGGCTGACGGTTATCATTTGAAGCAAACACCATGTATGTATGTATGTATGTATGTATTGTGTGTGCGTGCAAATGTATGTATGTATGAATGTATGTGTGCATGTATGTAGTGTGTGCGTATGTATGTATGTGTGGATATGTATGTATGTGTGTGTGCGTATGTATGTATTCTTTTTATTTTATTCTTTTACTTGTTTCAGTCATTTGATTGCGGTCATGCTGGAGCACCGCCTTTAGTCGAACAAATCAACCCCAGCATTTATTCTTTGATAGCCTCGTACTTATTTTCTCGGTCTCTTTTACCGAACTGCTAAGTCACAGGGACGTAAACGCACCAATATCTGTTGTCAAGCGATGGTGGGGAGTAAAAACACTGACACACAAATTATATATATATATATATATATATATACACACACGACGGGCTTCTTTTAGTTTCCATCTACCAAATCCACTCACAAGGCTTTGGTCGGCCCGAGGCTATAGTAGAAGACACTTGCCCAAGGTGCCACACAGTGGGACTGATGATTATAAATCTGAATATAAATACGTGTGTATGTTCCTTTGTGTTCGTATTTGTTCCCGCGTCACGGTTGACGACCAGTGTTGGTTTGTTTACAGCTCTGTAAGTTAGCAATTCGGCAAAAATATGCCCCGATTGGAATCGATGTTTCACTAAAACTCTTTCAGTCGTTGCTCTTGAATAACTGCTGTCGACTGACCCCGGCGGCGTTTGAACTCACAACGTGAGGACAGACGAAATACCGTTAAGCATTTCGTCCGGCGTGTTAATGATTGTGCCAGCTCGCCACAAATAATAATAATAATAATAATAATAATAATAATAATAATAATAATAATAATGATGATGATGATGATGATTATAATCGTCCTTATATAATCTACCGTGACTGCAAATACGATTAATCTACTCTTAAATATATAGATATAGCCTGTTGAATAGAGAGAAAGTCACCGCATGAGGTTATGTATGTTTAACAAATAGAAGGAAAGCTTTTCATTTTACAACTAAGAAAACGGGACAATAGAAAGAAGTATTTTTATTTATAGGTCTGTTTATTCAGTGATGTATTTAGTATTTCTATGGTGGCGGTTGGTGGTGAGCCTCGGGGTGGCGTTGGATTTAAGGTTATTTCATTTTACCTCTCTCACACCCGACATCCAGTCATTTCGGTAAGAAAAGAAAACGAGACAACAAATTAGACGGGTGTATAAAAACGGATTTAAAACATTTGTTTGAGAGAGTTTCGCGTAAATAATCAAATTTCTGTCTATCTGTCAGTTTTGTATAAAGACGTCTCATTTTTATTTTTATTTTATTGTTGAATATAGGCGCAGGAGTGGCTTCCCAACCACATGGTTCCGAGTTTAGTCCCACTGCGTGACACCTTGGGCAGGTGTCTTCTACTATAGCCTCGGGCCGATTACAGCTTTGTGAGTGGAATTGGGAAACGGAAACTGGAAGAAGCCCGTCGTATATATATTCTTTTATTCTTTTACTTGTTTCATTCATTTGACTGCGGCCATGCTGGAGCACCGCCTTTAATCGAGCAAATCCA
>NC_069002.1:4649521-4652923 GCF_001194135.2 Octopus bimaculoides | reverse complement strand
ACACACACAAGCATATGCTCATACACATACGCACATAAATTCATAGTCAACATACATCTGGATACGAAGATAGTCATAGACAAACATTTATGGACCTGCGAGCACTCGCTTCTTTGCAAAGCGTAACCTTTGAGCGAAAGCAAATTTTTCTTACAACCTATCTGTCTGTCTGTCTGTCTATCTATCTGTCGCGCAAACATTATACATATGTGCGTGCGTGTGTGTTTGTGTGTGAGCGTCTGTGTCCCCTTTGTGTTTGTGCCCAACACATACACACATATGACATGACGGACTTCTTTCAGTTTCCGCCTACCAAATCCACTCACAAAGCTTTGATCGGCCCGAGGGTATTATAGAAGACACTTGCCCGAGGTTCCACGCAATGGGACTGAACCCGGGACCATGTGGCTGGGAAGCAAGCTTCTCATCACCCGGATACACCTTCAAGACACATTCTATTCTAAAAGAGCAACGGAACTTCTCCTATGTGTGACTAATTAAATAGATTTAATGAATTTAATAAATTAGTAGAGTCGTAAGCGAATCAGAATACCTCGTGTTATTTGTCCTGACCTTCTGCACTCTGAGTTCAAACCTTACCAAGATTAATTTTTCTTTTCATCCTTTTGGGGTCGATAAAATAAAGACAGTAAATTGGTGGAACAGTCAGAAAGTCGGACGGAACGTCTTTCAGTATTTGTTCCTCGTCTTTGCATTCTGAGAAAAACGACTTCAACGACACCTAGCGTTAAGATGTTAACTTGTTAGCGCAAGTTAACGGTCTTTCCCTTCGTTTGTATATCTTTTTTTATGTAGTAATGCATGCGTGTATGTGTGTTTGTGTGTATGCATATTTATTTATGTAATTTTGTGTAATATGTTTGTGTTGTCACTTCTTTGCATGCAATACCAGCTCTCGTCGTTACTTGATAAAGGAACAGAGAGAGAGAGAGAGAGAGAGAGAGAGGGAGAGAGAAAAGCTGTGCGAGAGAAAGAGAGAAAAGGCAGATATAGTGAGAAAGAGAAAGAAAGACAGGCTAAACGAGAGAAAAAAGAGAAAGACCAAGAAAGAGAGAGAAAGTAAGAGAGAGGGAGAAAGTAAGGGAGAGATAGAGAGAGGGGAAGAGAGAGGCTAAGCGAGAGAAAATAGATAGAAAGATAGAGATCGTGATAAAGTAAGCGAAGATCACATAAATTTTTGTATTTCTCATTGTTGTTGTTGTTGTTGTTGTTATTTCAAACATGCGAAAGAGAGAAAGGAAAATAAAGAGAAAATAAAATGGCGTAGATAATTTAAAAAAAAAATAGAATGAAAAGGAAAGGCGTTCGAAAACGTCCGGAAACAGGCGAAAACTACCGAAGAAAATCAAACCAATGAACTTGACTTATTTCTTTACTTTCCAGTTTTAAGGACACAATGAAACTATTTGGACCGAATGTACTGAAATACCAGTAACTCACTGTCTAATCAGGCGTGTATTTGTATTCTTCTTAGCTCCATTCACTCACAATAAAGCATTCTCTGCTATAGAAGTCTTTCCTATACATAATGTCTCCCTCCTCAATATAGTCGGCACACCTACCTACATAAGTGCCTCCCTTTCTATCTATCTATCTATCTACATGTCTCGTGTATGACACAAGTAGGTAGGTGGCGAATAGCGGAAACGCATGACTCGGAGTAGAAACTATGTAAAGCAGTGATTTTTCAACTATTTTTTTGTCTATGGGCTCCTTTGAAACCCATTTTACTTGGATGGATGTCTATAGTCATTCGTGTTTTAAAAAATCCTATTATATTTGTTATAGTCAAATATTACTAAGAATTGCTTAAAAAGTTGTTAAAATATTTTGTGTATTGTAGACTTTATAGCTCATAAAGTTTAACAACAAATATATACTAGCGACAGAGGTAGTATTTAAACCGGGAGGTAATATTTATCCTCACCTAAACGTGGATGTCGTGTTAGAACAAACTATACTGCGGTATTTACCACGAGAGAGACTCTCTCATGTTGGCTTTTGGTGCAAAATGCATTCTTATTTATATTACTAGCAGGGGAGATAAATCCCTGCCCGCTAAAGCGTTGGCACCACCAGGTCACGGGATTTCGACCTTCTTTGGTCTCGTCAGTGATGGATCCTCGACTCCCAAGGGTCATGTGCACCCCGGCTGAGAACCACTGATGTAAAGTCTCAGTTTTTAATCGTTATTTAGTCTATGTTATACAGGGAGTGAGTACTCTTTCCGCACGTTAGTTTCTTTCTATCTATCTATCTATCTATCTATCTATCTATCTATCTATCTATCTATCTATCTATCTGCCTGTCTGTCTGTCTATCTATTTACACACATCGTGATGATTTTAATAAGTAACAGCTGAGCATTGTGTCGATGTAAAGCACTTCTCCAAATTTCAGGCGTTGTGCCTAAATTTGAAACAGGTGGCAAGCAGGCAGAATCGTTAGCATGCCGGGCAAAATGCTTAACGGTATTTCATCCGTCTTCACGTTCTGAATTCAAATTCCTCCGAAGTGAACAGTCTCACTCTCATACACACTCTCTCTCACACACACTCTATACACACACACTATCTCCCATACTCTCTCTCTGTCTCTCTCTCACACACACACACACTCTCTCACATACATTCTCTCTCTCTCTCTCTACACACTCTCTCACATACTCTGCCTCTCTCTCTCACACTCTATCACACACATACTCTCTCGCATACTCTCCCTCTCTCTCACTCACACTCTCTCATACATTCTCTCTCTCTCCCTCTCTCACACCTGCGCATGCATACAAACACAAAAACACTTTGACCCTTTTTTCAAAGTAAGACAAAAAGAAAAAAAAATGAAAGACATCAGTTTAAAAAAAATCAACATGAGATGAAAAAAAGGGTCAGTTTATTTGTGTGAAGTAGAAGGTTTAGAAGGGGCCAAATAAGTAAAAAATCTAATTAAAAACAAGCACGCAGTCACGGTCAAATGACCTCGGTTTTAGGTGACATTTGACCTCGTGTCAAACAGCAGCAGCTTCTCCAAAGAACTGTAGCCAAATATTTGAAACCACTTCAGGGTTGGTAACATACGTAGAAAGGGTCTCGCTTTGTCTTTGGGTCTCATTCTTCCTCTCTTACTTTCATTTCCCTTTCTCTTTCGCCCACCTCATCTCTCTCTCTCTTCGTCTCTCTTTTTATTCTCTTTATTTTTCTTATATCGTCTCTCTCTCTCTCTCTCTCTCTCTCCACGTCATGTCCTCTTACTTTCTTTTCATGCCTTTTTCTCTCACCCTTTCTTAAACTTATCCCTTTCACCACAGCCACTACCACCACCACTGCCTTCTCCACCACCACTGCCTTCTCCACCACCACCATCGCCGCAGCTCCTACAACT
>NC_069002.1:4646734-4649068 GCF_001194135.2 Octopus bimaculoides | reverse complement strand
CACACACACACACACACACACACACACACACACACACACACACACACACACACACACGTACGCACACACAACACATGCATTCACGTACACACACAGTATATATGCATGCATGTACATATACGCATACACACACGCTACTCCATATCTATCTATCTATCTATCTATCTATCTATATGTCTATCTGTCTATCTATCTATCTATCTATGTATCTATCTATCTATCTATCTATCTATCCCTCTTTCTCTCTCTATCTGGTTGTCTGTCTGTGTATTTGTGTGTGTGTGTGTGTGTGTGTGTGTGTGTGTGTGTGTGCGTGCGTGCGTGTGCGTATGTTGGTCTTTTATTATTTCAGAAACTACAATGCGAATTCCCACGAAGTCATACGTATATTATTATTCGACAAGTCACGGGAAAACTTTGTTTAAACATTATTTTTTTTTTTAAATAGAAAAAAAAAAGAAAATAGCAGCTAAATCTGATTCTAACCAAAAGAAACTCTTGAGGAAACGAAGAAAGTTGAAAACGAGGAGTAGTAGAAGAAAAAGAAATCGAAAGAGAAATTTTTCAAAAGGGTAGCAGTGGGAGAAAATAGAAATATAGAAAGTTTAAAAGGAGTGTTAGTCGGAGGTACATAATTGTAATAATTGTATATTTTAATTTATCTTGTCACATTG
The DNA here is from genome assembly GCF_001194135.2 of Octopus bimaculoides. Classification (NCBI taxonomy): domain Eukaryota; kingdom Metazoa; phylum Mollusca; class Cephalopoda; order Octopoda; family Octopodidae; genus Octopus; species Octopus bimaculoides. The sequence continues at coordinate 4,648,394 of NC_069002.1, read as the reverse complement.
CGCACATATTTTATGTGACGACAAGTGCGTCTCCTTTCAGTTTTTCGTTAACCTTCCTTTTCTTACCTTCTCGATGTTTGTTTGTTTGTTGGTTTCTTTTCTCTATTTGTGGCTTATTCTCCCTTAATGTATCTCCTTCTTCTCTTCTCTCTTTGTTTCTCTCTGGCTCCGTCTTTATCAGATTAAAAATGGTCAGATGGATAATAAAAGAGATATAAATACATAAATAGATGGAAAGAGAGAGAGAGAGAGAGAGAGAGAGAGAGAGAGAGAGAGAAGGGAGGGTAGAAAGTGGAGAAAGAGGGAGAAAGAAAGGAGGAAAGAGATGATAGCGTGTATGAACGTGGCAAATCCTAAGGCAACAGAGAGAGACAGACAGTGATATACAGATAGAGAGGTAGGTAAATTGATAAATAGAGAAAGAGAGAGAGAGAATGGAGAGAGTATGTAGAGCCTTATGTCAATGTACGTGAGAAAAATGCAGTCCGAACAGTGGTCTTGCTTGGTCAGTTGACTGTACACTGTGCAAGGCTGAAAATAATAACACACTTTTAGGTGGTGTTATTGGTTTAAATCATTAGGTCTTCTTTGAAATTATTACGGTAAAATCTTGGGATATATCAGCAAATCGAAATGTTAGGTATGTAAATGCCTAATGAAATGTGGGGGGAAGGGACGGACGAAGTAAATGGTTCAACGCAGGAATGTGGTTGGTGGGGTCAGACCTATTCCGCAACCATTCATTTTCCCGGTTTCTAAACGTATGTAAATACCAAAGTTTGTTTGCAAAATGTTGTTGCATCCCAAAAGCTATAGTATTTAGCATTTAATTTGTCGGAGTTTGTTGTCAGTGGGTCGTTTAACTTAATGGTAGACTACTCAGCCGATATCTGACGGTTACGGGTTCGAGTCCCGTGGCTGTCTCCTGGAAGTTTTTCCCATCTTATAACGGTAAAATACTCAATCTTTCGAACTGCGTTCGAAATATTAATTTTTTGTCTGAGTGTGTCTTTGTTTGAGCGAGTGTGTATATACATGTGCATGTATGAATGCGTACGAGTATGTAGATATACTTGAATATATGTGCGTGTATGTATGTATGTAAATACAATTAAAGAACATTCACGCGTGTATGTAGCACAAAGGGAAGAAATATCGTTTTTTCAAAAGCCTGAACTAATAGAAAAGTAGTCCCAGTAGGGAAAATGAGATAAATCGCTGATAAGGGTGTCTGTCTATAAGGTAAGGTGTGCTCCTGTGTACATCTGCGCGGATGTGTGAGTATATATCTAATCTTATATGATATTATAAACAAATGCTTATATAAATATTTACGTCTGTGTGCGTGTGTATATACATGGCGCTGTTTCGTGCGTGTGTGTGTGTGTATGTGTGTGTGAATCAGCGTTTATGTCTGTAGAAAGAGAAAAGCTGATCATGATGTATAACAAATGCATTCGCGGTTTTCTGTGTGCGTGTACGGCCATTAGAGTCTGAAGAAACCTTATAAAGCTAAGCGCTCTATGGACATGATACCCAGGCTAACCCCATAGACCGGCCGTAGCTCTCTTTATCTAATTACTCTATTGCTCTATAACTTAGAGTGTGCTTCTCTTTCGGATTTATGATTTACTCACGATCGCTATATATATATATATAT
>NC_069002.1:4644796-4646050 GCF_001194135.2 Octopus bimaculoides | reverse complement strand
TATATATATGCAAATAGGAAAAATAGAACTCAAAATAAGAGTATAGGTATATTTTTACTGATATTTAAACACTTGGACCTTGACTCACTCTGTTAACTTCTGCTAAATATTAATATATATGTGTGTGTGTATGTGTGCGTGTGTGTGTGTGAGAGAGAGAGAGATAGAGAGAATGCATGTGTACGTAAACGACCGATCAACAGTTAGCAATTCCTCCTACCGTTCCTCCTCTTCTCCTCCTCCTCTTCCTCTCATCTGTTGAAAGATTCATAAATTCAAGGGAAAAATGCCAAAAATTGTTTCCGTTCCCTATAAAAAACGTTTCTTCAGATCTTCGCCATTTCCACAGCTGAGTGGACCCCTTTCTTCTTTATATATTGTGTGGAGGTATGGTAGGGCGTGGTGGCCATACGGGGTTACTGCGTTGGTGATGGCAATATTGATAGAAGTTGTAGTAGTGGTCGTAATTTCTTGATCGTGGTGGTGATTGTGATTGTGGTGTTGGTGGTAGTGAGCGATTGGTTGTAGTGCTGATGGTGGTAGTAGCAATTGTATTGGGATAGTAGTAGTAGTGGTAGTAATTGTTGTAGTGGTGGTAGTAGTAGTGATAGTGATGATGGGTTGAAGGTGGGTAAGGTGGTGGCTGTTGTAGCAGCTTTATTGCTAAATGTGGTAATGGCTGTAGTAATAGCAGTAGTAGTGGTAGTGGTGTTGGTGGTGGTAGTGATGGTGGTGATGGTGGTGGTATGGGTGGTAGTGGTGGTGGTATGGGTGGTAGTGGTGGTGGTTGTGGTGGTAGTCATAGGGAAATTAATATAAGTTCAAGTATTTATGATAAGAACAATGCGGGACCTGGGTGAATGGGATGGGGGCTCGAACCGGAGATGCAGAGAATGATGAAGAAGAGCCAGAGGAGGAGGGAGAAGATGATGAATGGAAAGAGAGGGAGAGAGAGAGAGAGAAAGACAGAAAAAGGGATTTTTTTGAAACAAAAGCGTTGAAGAAATCCTATTCTTTTCCGGTTTTCCGGGTTTTCTGGCACTGTACCAAATATCTGGCTGGTTGATTCCCTCTTCAAGACACCACAGGAGGACAACTATTTGGCATCTTGAAAGAAACGCGCCATTTTTAGGGCTCTATCTCCCACCACTCTACTACCCTCCTCGTCTTCTTCTTCTTCTTCTTCTTCTTCTTCTTCTTCTTCTTCTTCTTCTTCTTCTTCTTCTTCTTCTTCTTCTTCTTCTTCTTCTTCTT
>NC_069002.1:4643515-4644643 GCF_001194135.2 Octopus bimaculoides | reverse complement strand
ACACACACACACACACACACACACACACACACACACACACACACACACACATATATATTTGTATATATGTATATATATATGTATGTATCCTCCAATCTGTTCTATCTGCCTCCACCCACAATCCTTCCGTGCCTTCTTGTTCCTATCTTCACTACTCCTCATTGTCTTGAAAGCCCTTTAGATAATCTCAGAGTATACATACATGCACGCACGCGCATTTTCCTTAAGCATTGCAAAATTAACAACCTGGTGTCGAGTAAAGAGCGGTAATAAGAAAATGAGATGACAAAGGAATAAAGGATTATCCTATGAATATTTCATTAGCTTACAGCTGTTTCTGCTACAAGATGCGGTGGACTCATGGTTGAGTGCCTGAGTAAAGCCTTATAGCATCATCATGTTTGAGGCTCTGATGAAACTGTAAGGAGTTACTCAGGCACTCAGCTACGAGGTCCATCACATCTCATAGCGGAAACAGCTGTATGCTAATGAAGTTCATCAGGTAATCTTTTATTCTTTTGTCATCTCTTCTCTTATATGTGTGTGTGTGTGTGTGTATTATGTAAATATATATAAATATACATACATACATACCCACACACACACACATGTACGATTAAGCATTTGTGTGTGTGTGTGTGTGTGTGTGTGTGTGTGTATGTATGTATGTATATTTGACATCGCTTGTCAAACGGTGGTAGGAGATACACACACACTTTCACATATACATGTACGACGGGCTTCTTTCAGTTTCCGTCTACCAAATCCCCTCACATGGCTTTGGTTGGCTCTAGGCTTATAGTTGAAGGCATTTGCCCAAGGTGCCATGCAGTGTGACTGAACCCGGAACCATGCAGTTGAGAAAACAAACGACTTACCACACAGCCAAACATGGCACCTTATGAAGCCTAACTAAAAATTCCCTACCTTATACAGCCACAACCCGAACATCCGACCTTCCTTCGCCAATCGTGGCGGCGGGGAATGAGAGTACGGACGGTAGGGGGGGGGAGATCGCCTGTAGAGGGTTACCTGGTAGAGTCGAGTGGAGGTGCTGGGGCGGGTGTGGTGTTTGTGGTGGTGGTGGAGGGGAATAACGAAAACAAGGAAGGAACTATTTATTTAGAC
>NC_069002.1:4640142-4643071 GCF_001194135.2 Octopus bimaculoides | reverse complement strand
TGTGTGTGTGTGTGTGTGTGTGTGTGTGTGTGTGTGTATTAGTGCGTTTGTGTACCTTTACAAATGTTCTTAAGTGCGTGTACAATTGTTCTGCGTGTGTATAGACACGCACATACATATATGTATGAACGTATGTACGTATGTATGTATGTTTGTATGTATGTACATATGTATTTATATAAATACATGTATACATATAAATACATGTATACACACACACACATATATATATATATACATAGCTTGCTTCCCAACCACATGATTCCGGGTTCAGTCCCACTCCGTGGAACCCTGGGCAAGTGTCTTCTACTAAATTCGACTATAGGCGGTGCTCCAGCATAGCCGCAGTCAAATGACTGTAACAAGTGAAAGAGTATATATATATATATATATATATATATATATATATATATATATATATATATATATATGTATATATGCATGTATATATATACACAGACAGGTTTAACTCGGCAGAAACCTGTCCCGAGTCGTAATGGCTGTTGGAAATTAAAGTTACCACTTTTCCTCCCGTTTATCTCTTCTCAACTTTTCATTGACTGAAATATAATTAATATTATCAGAAAATGATATTATCTGTAATATAATATTATCTGAAAATAATTACCATTCTTTTTAATGACTTTTACTCTCATTACGATTGTAATATCAATAAATTAAAAAAAACTATTCTCGCTTCGTTACCTGAAATAATATCGCCTGCTCTTGTGTATATGATTATATGATTTAGTATATTGAATATTTTAGTTTTCATGCTTCGTTAACTGCAGAATGCGTATTTTTTATAACAGTTCTCAAACTAAGACAGATATGAAAATTAGCTTCTTCCTTTCCTAGAAGCTAACCCCCTTTTCCATAAACAACTCCAAGACAGAAAGATGATTTTGATAAATCTGACCAAAAACTGGAGAATATAAACTGGAAATTTAAACCGAAACTTATGAAGAAATACAAGGAGAGCTTTCACCCAGCACTGAGTTAGCAGTACAAATTTTGATTGATAGATATAGCAGCTGTAACGTATTTTCGGCAGGAAGGCGAACTTTAGCGGAAGTTGTCGAAAAAACACGATTCTGAGCCATACTCTTTTTCTTTGATCTATGTTCCTTTTCTCTCTTTTTCTCTTTAGTTTATTGATTCGACAGTATGATACATACATACATGCACGCATGCATATATATATGTATGTATGTATGTATATATATAAAGTACGATCTATTCGTGATCAGAGGTGTTCGAAAACCGAGGTACTACTGAATACATATGTATATGTATGCGTACACACACACACACACACACACAAAACAAAAGTAGGCTGTGAGAAAGAACTCAGAGTGACCAGTGGCATTTATATGAGTAATACAGGTCTATCAGATACCTTAGAACAGAAATTTCTGATTTATTAAAATTATCCCTGTCTCTAGAGACTGTGACACAATTACCAAGTGGCAATTGAAAACAGCTTCATATGAGAAGCGGAGATAATCAAAGGAATGAAGATTTCACCAAAGCTGACATGATATTAAATAAAAGGACACGCATTTTGTCTAGGGGTGCAAGTACAGCCGTGCACACCTATTTCTAAAACAATGGTCGTTATCAGCACGACTATTGTCTCATGCTGTCTCTAGCAGATGTCCTATCTGCTTAGTGAGTCATCGATTATGCACCTGCTCGAAAGAGACCGTATGTTTAGAGCTGATAGCTTATTGTCGCCAGGTGAACGAGATGTATGGGTTTTGGAAGCGTAACGTATTTGTGTGAAATTTCTTTTTAAATTAGGAAAAAAACTTTCATGAAAACTTTTCGAATGTTGCAGCAGGCTTTGAGGAGGGTGCAATGACACAAGTGATATCATCGTTTGAAATTGGGTAGAACATGCACCAAAGATGATCCCTAAACTGGATGACCTTCCACGACAAAGGACGATGATCACATTCTTGAAATGCGTACTGTTACCTGTGAAAAGCGTTTTTCGTTGAATGATTCTCGATGAATGACTCACCGAAAAAGAAAGCTGTAAAAGTTATGCCACAGGAGTTTAAAAGAAGTGTGTGTGTGTTGAGGAATTGGGGTGCACAATGATGCTGCAAATTTTGTGCCGCGTTTGTTGACAAAAGTCAGTCAGAATCTGTTTGATGGTTCGAATGCTGATTGAAGATTTTTTGAAACCAAGTCAAAGTGAAATGGTAGATGTGGAAGCTGGTTGGATCAACAAAAGCCTATCAGAATAATTCAAATATGGTTGATGCTAATGATATCTCTTTTGTGATTGGAAGCTCGTCGTCCATCATGGCTCTGTTCCCAGTTGTCCCGTTGCTCCAGTCTGGCAAATATTCCGTGTACCTGAATTTCTAAGGACCAGCTTTGTCACATTCTCTGTCAAGTTCTGTTACATTCTTGTGTCACATTCTGCATCACATTCTGTGTCACATTCTGTTAGATTCTTGTGACATTCTGTGTCAAATTCCCAGTTGTTACGTTGCTCTTTGAAATTCAGACGTTGCTTCTTTGAACTTCAGACAGTTCCAAAGCTTCTTTTGTACATGGCATGATTAAACAGTCACATATAGAATCTGAAACATAAAAATGTCAATTAATAAGAAATATATATATATAAAAATAAATAAATATATATATATATATAAAAAAAATTAAAAAAATATAAATCCCCCAACATCGCTTGACAACCGATGCTGGTGTGTATACGTCCCCGTAACTTAGCGGTTCGGCAAATGAGACCAATAGAATAAGTACTAGGCTTCCAAAGAATAAGTCCTGGGGTCGACTAAAAGGCGGTGCTCCAGCATGGCCGCAGTCAAATGACTGAAACAAGTAAAAGAGTAAAAGAGTATATATATATATATATATATATGTTTGTATATATATATATATATATATATATATA
>NC_069002.1:4637732-4639291 GCF_001194135.2 Octopus bimaculoides | reverse complement strand
CTACTACTACTACTACTACTACTACTACTACTACTTCCACAATCACTACCATCACAACCACTACCGTCACCTCAATCGCCGCTGCCGCCATCGCCGCCACCACACCACCACCACCACCACCACTACCACCACCACGATCAACAACAACAACAAGTCGAATCACTCATGTCAGTCTCTAAACTAATGTAATGTTGATTAGTTGGTCCAGATTTTAATGTAACGGAAGTTACATTAAAATCTCTCTTGAAATTCACTTCCGGTGTGTCTCGTGTTATTTCTGCATCAGAATGGTTGTCAGTTCCCAAACATCATTAGAAATGGAATTCTATAGCATTCATGGCAGCCAGCAACTGACGCGAGCGAACCAACACGTTTTGGATGGCATGTATGTATGTATGTATGTATGTATGTATGTATGTATGCATGCATATATGTATGTATATACCAGTGTGTGCGCGCGTGTGTGTATGTACGTATACACACGTACACACAACATATATATATATATATATATATATATATATATATATATATATATATATATATATATATATATGTACATATGTGTATGTATACACACACACATATATATATACACACACAAATATATAAGTATATATATATGTGTGTGTATATATCTATCTATTTATATATATATATATATATATATATATACACACACATACACTCACACATAGAAATACACGAATATATAATTTTCTGGACTAATGGGTATATGTCAATTAGTGTGTTGAGCAAAGCACGTTCACAGTTTTGGGCTACCTGGTGTCATCCACAGTTGGTGGGGTATATTTCCACTGGATCTACTTCAAGAATTCCACAATGTTAGTTGAGATAATAGTCATTGATGAAGAAAACGGAAGATAGATTTAGTACTAGTCTTTATTCAGTACGACGATCGTTTCGACCCATTCTCCAACTGTCCCTTATGAGTAGGATCTTATGCATCTAATTGTCTCATCAATCTGTGCAGTTTGTGTCACATCAGGTATATGCATAAAGGTGTCCCTCGAGATATACTGAGATGTCCTAGGCATGGTGTTCGTGCCGGCTACATTTTGGTTACTCAAAATACATTTTGGATAACGTTCTGGACATAATAAATTGATGAATATGTGACGTTTATTCAGCTTTCTCTGACATCTATTCAGCAACCAATCAAATCTGCATCTTCTGTTAACTATTCTTAATTTATCTGTTTGTGTGTACGACCAGGTATATATTTTACAAAGTCATTAAATATATAAAGAAATAAACGACAAAAATAAACAATTTATTTACAAATAGCATAAATATACCAGTTGTAATGGGAAATAAGTTTGGCTTGTGAATCAGAATAAATGTTCTGAAGAAGAAAAATCCTACTATATGTGTGTGAGTGTGTGGTTGTATACGTATATGTATATATATATGTGTGTGTGTTTTGCATATCTATATATCTTGTATATGTATGTGTATATTCGTATATATATATATGTATATATTTGCACACACACACACACACACACACACACACACACACACACACACACACACAC
>NC_069002.1:4635296-4637656 GCF_001194135.2 Octopus bimaculoides | reverse complement strand
TATATATATATATATATATATATATATATATATATATATATATATATATATGTGTGTGTGTGTGTGTGTGTGTGTGTGTGTGTGTGTATAAATGTATATATTTGTATGTATATATATGTATATATATGTATATATCTGAGTACATATATATATACACACGCATGCATATATACATGCATGCAAATATATATGTATGTGTGTATGTATGTATGTGTGTGTGTGTGTATGTATGTATATTACATATTGAACAGAAATAAATCAAATGTAGTAACAGCTGCTGCTGTGTTAATCTCTGCTGTTTTCTGATTAATACACATTTTTGTGAAAATTTTTGAAAATTTTGTTACATTTCTTTATTTCATTACTCTTCCTCTGCTTATTTATAACAATCACCAAATGTGTTATATTCTAGTTCTAATTACCACGTAGCCATGTCAGAGATGCCCATAACCTGTAAACATTCGGCACGTTAATATCAATTACTTGTAAACTCTTGCGTTTTCTTATTTAATATGTTGCCTAGTAGAGCGATCTGGAGATATTTTCGCAACCACTAGATTATTTTGGGTTATATAAAAACGCACTCTCTTCAACCCCTTTCTGTGTTTGGGTCGATTTATATTGAACCCATTGATACCAAGCCTTCAATTGTTCCCGTGTATATAGACGCGATTGTTTCCTTTTCCATGTGCATTTCGGTCGATTTATAAGCCACCCTTTATGGCCGACTGCCATTTATATTACGGCACCAATCTCTTCGCTTGTATATAAACGCGTTTGCTTCCTTTCCCCTGTGCATTTCGGTCGGTTTATATTCAGCCCTTCGTGGCTGGCTGGTATTTGTATTAAGGAATTCTTATTTCTAGCGTATAAATCCGTTCGTTTCTTTGTCCTTGTGCTGATTGCTGTTTATAGTAAAGCTTCACGGGAACTTGTAGAAACAGCTAGATATCACAGAAGGTTAACTAGCAGTCGTGAAAACATCGAGATGTCACGGAAGGTTGACCGTGACGACATGATAGAGATAACATCATCAGAACACGTTCGACTCTGAGCTCGCTAGAGAAGATGCCTCCATAGCAACGTATGAAATTAAACTGAGGCATATCTAGGAGCCTGAGTATTCTGTGGAAAACTGACAAACAACATCTTCAGTATTTAAGAGTCCGAGATTCCGACGATTTGGAGAAAAGGATCCGAGAAGAATTATGACAGCACACTGAAGGAGAACGACAATGCCAAAGACACTGACCCAAGTCAACAATTGGCTCCGGGTAGTTGACGATAGTCAGATATTATTCTTTTCGACTCTAGGCACAAGGCCTGAATTTTTTTGGGGGTGGGTGGGCGGCAGTCGATTAGATCGACACAATACGCAACTGGTACATAATTTATCGACCCCGAAAGGAAAAAAAAACGCAAAGTCGGCCTCAGCGAAATTTGAACTCAGAACGTAAAGATAGACGAAATACCGGTAAGCATTTCGCCCAGAGTGCTAACGTTTCTACCAGCTCGCCGCCTTTAGTCAGATATTATTAAATCAGTTTTAAGTTTGTGGTTTAAGCTTTAAGGGCGTTGGATGAGTAGGTTTCCTATTTTGTGTAAGGCAGTAAAGAAAGTGGAGAAAAATAAAGGAAAAAATAATATTTTTTTCTTATCCAGCAGTCTGTTTACACAATTAAATCTAGATTTATTAAATGATTCATATTTGCTGCTATATCTAGATTTAGATTTAATTGAGTAAAACATAACGATTTAAAAACCTTAATTTTCCCCCCCTTTTTCATTTCCTTCGGTGCTATACACACACACACATACGTACATGTAAGAAAATTGTATTATCCAATTATCCTATCGCTCTAGCGGGGACATTAAACGGTAAGATGCAACGAGGGAAATTCGGAGGGACGATGACGATGCTCGTGGGATGTAGAAGGAAAAGACAAATTGTTGTTACGATTCTACGTTAGAAGTCAATGTATGTGTGCTTCAGCTCACCAGTGAGACATATAGAAACGAAAAGTGGAGTGGGGTGGAAAGGGAAAAATGAAATGGATGGTATCAAGTGGTGGTGGTGGGAGGAATGACGAAAAACAGTATACTTTCCATATGCCTGGATACATACACACACACACGCACACATGTGTATGTAAATGTACATATATCTATCTATCTATCTATCTATCTATCTATCTATCTATCTATCTATCTATCTATCTCTCTCTATATATATATATTCTTGTCTACGTTTTGTTTGCAATGTCCTGTACCCAGATATGCACCTATATATACAGGTAGACGTAGGTATGCACATACCTGTACGTATATATGCATATACTCATTTATTATTTGTTTTATAT
>NC_069002.1:4633899-4634709 GCF_001194135.2 Octopus bimaculoides | reverse complement strand
ATGTATATGTACAGATATTGAGAAAGACATCAGTAATGAAGGACTCTAATTGAAATTCTCATAGCCTCTACAATATCCAGCTGACTACGGATCGTCACGAGCTCAAACATTGTACATAGAATAAAACTGTTCATCATTAAAAGCCACCATTGCGGCACACATCTTTGTTTAGATTTGTCTACTTGCTTGTCTGTCCCTTTTTCACTATTATCCCACCAGGGGGCGGGCGTTATGACTGTAACGTCAAGAATACGCTTACTCTAGTACTTTTCTTCTTCTTCTTCTTCTTCTTCTTCTTCTTCTTCTTCTTCTTCTTCTTCTTCTTCTTCTTCTTCTTCTTCTTCTTCTTCTTCTTCTTCTTCTTCTTCTTCTTCTTCTTCTTCTTTCCCTCCCGCTGCTCTTCAGTCGAACATAGTAATGTCCACAACAGCTGAAATCATTTTAGCCTCCAGATATTACAGCATCATTTGATGCCAATACGATATGTATATACACACACACACACACATGTATACATGTGTGTGTGTGCATGTACATGTGTATGCGCGCATGTGTGTGTTTGTGTGTGTATGAGAGAGTGTAAACATATACATACATACATATATAAAAATATGATATATGTATACGTATATACATATGCGTACATGAACACAAATACAAGCTATACATAATCGCATACACGTTCTCCGTGTACATATGTAAATGTAAAAAAGCTGTATTTATATTCATACGTACGCATATACAAACATAAGACTATAACTCCTTATATATATATATATATATATATATATAAATATATACATATATATA
>NC_069002.1:4629148-4630488 GCF_001194135.2 Octopus bimaculoides | reverse complement strand
GAATCACTGTTGATTGTGCTATACCATTATTTGAAACCTCTGATATGTGGCATCTGGTCATTGAGGGAGTTTGATGCCGCTGCCCTCATCTGTGATTCCTGCCGTGAGGTCGGCTCGTCTAGAACCTTTGACAGGAATAGATTGAATTTTGTTTTAAAGACACATCCACACCATGCTGGTCTCTTAGGGCATTTTGGATGGATATTGAAAAACTGTGGGCCCATGAAACCCAAGCTGTTGCAGTACCTGGTCCTGTATTTTGATGGCGATGCTGGGAACTTTGGCATTTTGCAGTGGCGCCCAGTTCTGCTGTATGAGAAGTTTTCAATACCAAAGTTTGTTACAAAGCTTTCCAGAATTTTCCAGATGTATGTCACTGCATATCTTTCCCACCTTCGTTCTAGGGAGAAGAGCTTTAATCCTGTCGGTCTTCCCCAATAACTGATACGTTGCATTGAGACGTTGGATTACTTCGAGCTCCGAAGTGGTGACCATAGTTGGGAGCAGTAGTCCAAGCGGCTGAGGACGTATGCACTCCAAAGGACAATCAATGTCTCCTTTTCTCTTGTTTTGAAAGTTGGGAGGATCCAAAAGAGACCGATTGAATAGGTTCCAGGCTAAAAAAAAAGTACTGAAGTCGATCCGTTTGACTAAACTTTTTCTAGACTGTGCCCCAACATGGCCGCACTCTGTTGACAGAAAAAAAAAGTAAAAGAATATATGTAACATAAGTAATATAAATATGTATATAAATAGAAAGATGAGGAAAGAAAAAGACAAGCATACACTGTGTACTAGGTTCACGTTCAGAAAAAAATAGAAAGAAAAGTCCTTTTTTTCGTCTCTAGAAAGAATAGTCGAGAAGAGAATAAACGTATTTCACTTAAGCAGTCACACACACAAACACCTCCCCCATACATACATACACACACACACACACACACATATATATATATATACACAAATACATGCATACAAACGCGTATATATATATGTGTGTGTGCTTGTGTATATATGTATGTATATATATATGTGTGTTTGTGTATGTATATATATATATGTACATATGAAGTAGATATAATTCCAAATTGGTGTATTTATTTATATACGCCAAAAGTTCTCGCCAATGTCGGATCAACAGCTATTTACTGACTGTCTGTGGACTTTTAACAAAATAAACACCGTTTGACTTAGTCCTACATAAGATACAGAATGTGTTTTTCTGTGTCATATTTATTCACGTACGTACACACACACACACACATATATATATATATATACGTATATATACATATAGATATATATCGATATATACATACATCACAGCTGTGGTGTGTCGA
>NC_069002.1:4626456-4629138 GCF_001194135.2 Octopus bimaculoides | reverse complement strand
ATATATATATATATATATATATATACGTACATACACACACACACACACACACACATATATATATATATATACGTATATATACATATAGATATATATCGATATATACATACATCACAGCTGTGGTGTGTCGAATTTTATGGTAATTATTTTTACTATTTACAGTCATATTCAACCCAAAATATATTTATACACTCACACAAGTTATGTATGTATGTATGTATGTATGTATGATGTGAGTATATCCACACATACATATAAATAATACATTTATATGTGTGTGTATATACACATATACATATGTACGTATATGAGGTGTACCTGCGTCAGCGTATGCGTGCGTGTGTTAGAGCGCGCGCGTGCGAGTGTTTGTATGCATTTCAAAAATAGCCGCTCGCTAATACGTGTTTGTTTAAAGTCTATTAACCAGATTTATATTGAATTTCTTTTCAGTTACGAATCCGCTGTTGAGTGTTGCTGTATGTTAGCACATGAACTTGGGGGGGGGGAGCCCAACAGGAATAACGTGCGTGCATGTATGTATGTATGTATGTATGTATGTATGTATGTATATATGTATGTATGTATGTATCTAGCTATCTACCTACCTGTCTGTCTGTCTATTCTATGTGTCTGTCTGTCTGTCAGCCTATCTAACCTCTCACATTATCTGCACTTAACTATCTTTCTTGGCATGAATGCATACGCACAGACACACACACGCGCGCACACATGCGCGCACACATGCGCGCACACACGCACGCACAAATATACACAACATGAAGTTGGCAAACAAACAGGAGAAGAAAGTCTTTAAAGGGTCTTCATCATTAGAGAGGACGGGGTGGGTTCACAATGTTATCGGGTACGTTTCTATACATTTAACAATGTTCTCGGGTGTGTTTCGGTACATTTTAAGGGATATTCTTTATTTGGTTTATCTATTTTCTTTATCGCTTAATCAGCAGAGGAAGGGCACTGTTATGACCCCTTCTAGGGACCCCGTTGCAGATGGGAGGAAGTCATCCCCAGACCGAAGTGTTGCTTCGAACGATTGCAACAGAGTGGACTTTGCTAAAGTTACCTCGTGTATCTCCAGGTGTAAGAGTCAAACTGGGCAACGGATTATGTCAATGAGATACAGAAAAAAAAGTGTGGGGGGGGGACGCCCTTCTTGACTGATTCTGTCCACCAAATCTGTTTCACAAATGTCTTCTAAAGCTTTGAATACCACACCTGTTCTCTGCTTGCGGTATTTCGTCTGTCTTTACGTTCCGAGTTCAAGGCGCCTGGTGTCCAGGCGCGCGGTTGGCTCACTGGGAGTGGGAAGCCCCTTTGTTGTTGTCACAATATCTCTCTCGGAGAGGGGAAACTCTAGGAAAAAACTTGCGACACTGACAATATTCGATGATTTAAACTGGTTCTTCTCGTGTGAGTGTGTGTGTGTGGGGGAGTCGATGCTGGTGTGTTTACGTCCCCGTAAATTAGCGGTTCGGCAAAAGAGACCGATAGAATAAATACTGGGCTTACAAAGAATGAGTCCTGGGGTTGATTTGCTCGACTAAAGGCGGTGTTCCAGCATGGCCGCAGCCACATGACTGAAACAAGTAAGAGAGTAAAAGAGAGAGTATAATAATAATAATAATAATAATAATAATAATAATAATAATAATAATAATAATGATAATGATGATAATAATAATAATAATAATAATAATAATAATAATAATAATAATAATAATAATAATAATAATAATACCAGAGGTTTCTGAGAAGCATGTAATGCGTACCCTGTATGGAAAGTCGTGTGTGACTTTTTGTTTGATTCTTTTTGGGTTTGAGAAACTTGATTCTCCGCCTTGCGTAGATCAAGCGACGTCTTTAAAAGGATTCCTATGTGAGAGAGTGCCGGTGTTAAAAAAATATCAGCTACAACAACAACAATGACGAGAACAACAATAACAACGACGACGATGACAAAGGTCACTCGCTCCCACCCATCCTAAATTCTATATTTTCCGCCACGTCAATTAAAATTTTTTAATTGGTTTCTGGTTAAATTAGTCGTCACTACTATGCACCTCAGTAAACAATATATGAGTACATACAACCGAACGAGGAAGTTTCTTTGAACCAACGAGGGTGGGAATTACGAAGCGACGAGAGGGCTCATATCCTAACTATAGAGGGGACCCGTTTACATTTAATACAGGTACCGCTTATAGTCAACAAATGTTCTTCTTCGAGACAATGGGGACCCCCCTTAAAGTCAACTTACGTACCAATTAGCATCGATAAGTGTCCAACTTAGTGCCAACGGGGTTGCTCCATTGCATCAATAAGGGTATTTCTTAATGTCAACAAGGGTGCCCCTTAACGTCAACAAAAGTACCTTTTGAGTCAATAAGAATAAGTTTTAAAGGCCTCGAAGGTATCTCTCTGAGTCATTGAAGGTATCTTTTAGAGCCATCTTGGGCACCTCTAAGAGGCTATAAAGGCGGATCCCCTCCCCTAGAGTTTCGGTCCTTGTGCCTAGAGTAGAAAGAATATTTAATATATAAGGTGTCGTCCTTCATTTTCAATACATAAGTTGACTCTTCTACACATGCTTTGAAATACATCTTGGAGAGTCAGGATGAAAAAAATTCACTGCGGAGAGACTTTTTGAACACCTTATATATATAT
>NC_069002.1:4619761-4622364 GCF_001194135.2 Octopus bimaculoides | reverse complement strand
ATATATATATATATATATATATATATAGGCACACACATACATACACTCAAACACATACACAAGCACATATATATGGATGCATGTATATATGAATATATATGTATGCCTACATGTTTACGTATTTGTATGAACATATATATATATATATATCATATATATTATACATATATAATATATGCATGTATATACATGTATGTATATATATATACATACATGTATATACATGTATGTATATATATATAGTTACGTCATGTCTGGGAAAAATATTGTCAATGTACCACTTCTGAAGTGTTTATAAAACCTCATAAATTCTTTGTAATATGGTAGAGAGAGAGTGAAAAGTTAGTAAAGAGGTGTTTTATGACTGACTGGCTTTACATGCAGACATGCATACATACATACATACATACATACATACATACATAAATACATACATACATGCATACGTGCATGCATTCGTACATATACACATACGTACATGCATACATACATATAGAGCGAGATAACATATTTATATATGCATATATGCGTATGTCTCTCTCTCTTTCTCTCTCTCTCTCTCTCCATATATATATATATATATATATATATATATATATATATACAAAACATATACATTCATATACATATAAATACATATTTAGATATATATATATGTATCTATATATATGCACACACAGACATACAGACGCACACACACACACACACACACACACACACACACACATATATATATACCTATACATGGCATTCCTCGTTTCCGAACGTATTCCAAACGTAGTTGGCCATTCCTCGTTTCCGAACATATTCCGCCTCTTCCTCTCCAATTTGTTATTGTCATATCTCTGACGACTGAGACCACCAATCCTTGCACGAAACACCTGAGCCTGAAGAAGTTACACTTGACAAGAGACCATGATGTACGTGGTTAGGATTGCCTGTTGCTTCTTCTTTCTTTCCGTCTTTTTCCTTTTTTTTTTCTTCTTTTTTCCCATCTCTATCTTCTCTCTTCTTTATTTCTAAAATTGCGAACTTCACTGTTGAATAAACCTGGCAGAACGTGAAATGAATTGACGTTTGTATTTGTCAACCGCTACTAGTCCTAGGCACATGGCCTAGTGGTTAGAGCAGCGGACACGCAGTCCAGGGATCGCGGGTTCGAATCTTCGACCAGGCGATGTGTGTGTTTATGAGCGAAACACCAAAACTTCACGCGGCTTCGGCAGAATGTAATAGCGAACTTTTGCATACTCTTTCGCCACAACTTTCTCTCACTCTTTCCTCCTGTATCTAGCAGCTTACCTGCGACGGACCGGCGTTCCGATCAGGTGGGGAACCTATACGCCAGTGAAACCGGCCCTTATGAGCCAAGCTTGCTCGAGAAGGAACAAACAACCACACTAGTACTTAAAAAATTTTGAACATTGATGTTGGACATCGTGATTGGTTTCAGAGTTGAATCTTTTGAATAACAGATAGGGCAAATACGAGGTCTTCTGCCGTTGTTCAGTTTGGGTGAAGAACAGTGATTCTCTACCCTACACACCCACACACGCATACACACACACACACACACACACACACACACACACACACACACACACACACACATATATATATATATACATACATGCACTCATATATCTATACACACGCATATATATATCTGTACATACGGTCGCTATTACCAGTAACACTTCTCTTTCTCTTTCTCTCACTTACTCTCTCGCTCTTTTTTCTCCTCTCATTCTTTCACAGCGCTGTATTTACACATAAGCGATTCTTATATCTAAATATATATGTGTGTGTGTGTGTGTGTGTTGTTTGTTTAGGGTCATAAACATATATTTGTAGAAGCTTTAATAATGAAACAATCACATATTGAAGACATATTCACACAATTATAAAACATATTGAATGAAAATTTCAGAAGTCCAACCGGTACATTCTTGGGAAAAATAATGGGGTTGTGAGGTATAAATATGTAATAAGCGTGAAACGCGCGCGCGAGCACAAGCTGGTACACACACGCACACTCACCGATAAACGCACACACACACTCGCACACACCACTCTCTCTCTTTCTCAGAACA
Source organism: Octopus bimaculoides (assembly GCF_001194135.2). Classification (NCBI taxonomy): domain Eukaryota; kingdom Metazoa; phylum Mollusca; class Cephalopoda; order Octopoda; family Octopodidae; genus Octopus; species Octopus bimaculoides. The sequence continues at coordinate 4,620,271 of NC_069002.1, read as the reverse complement.
CTTACAAAGTCTGTCTCTCTGTCATCGTATGTGTTCTTGTCTATATATAAATACAGGTATGTGTGTGTAGATATGTAATACATTTGTGTGTATTTATATATATATATTTAAACAAATATATAGGCGCAGGCGTGGCTGTGTGGTAAGAAGCTGGCTTCTCAACCACATGATTCCTGGTTCAGTCCCACAGCGTGGCGTCTTGAACCAGTGTCTTCTATTATAGCCTCGGGCGACGAAAGCCTTGGGAATGGATATAGCAGACAGAAACTGAAAGAATCCCGTCATACATACATGAATCGACCCCACTCCTTGATTCTTTTTAAAGCCTGGTACTTATTCTAGCGTTCTCTTTTTGTCGAACCGCTAGCTTACGGGGATGCAAACACACTAACACCGGTCGCCAAGCGGTTGTGATGGGGTACAGACACAAACATAAAGACACACACACACATATATACGACGGCGTGTATATACTTATATATATATATATATATATATATATATATATAT
>NC_069002.1:4614244-4619370 GCF_001194135.2 Octopus bimaculoides | reverse complement strand
TATATATATATATATATATATATATATATATGTACACAGATATAAGTATGTATTACGTATATGTATGGATGCATGTCTGTATGTTGTACATGCATAAACACGTGTGTAGTGCGCATGTGTGTGTGTGTGTGTGCATGTGTGTGAGTGAGTGTGTGTAAGTGTGTGTGTGTATGTGCTTGTGTGAATACTGAATGAGGATTGGTTGAAATTAATATGTGAAATTGATATATGTGTATATGTGTGTATATATACATATACACACATACATGTTCATTTGTATGTTTGTATGTACACACACACACACACACACTTATATGCATATGTTTGTATCTATGTATGTATAATGTTTATACACATATATATGTACAAACATACATGCACATATATATATATATGTGTAGAGAGAGGAAAAGAGAAAGAAAGAAAGAAAGAGAGAGAAACAGTGAGAAAGAAAGAGAGGGAGAGAGTGCGTGAGAGAGTGAAAGAAAGAGAAGTATATATTTATGCTTCAGAAAAATATGTAAGAATACATAGAAAACAAAATGGAGGTTTCTCCGCCACCTCTCTTTCTCTCTGTATGTATGTATATACATGTACGTGTGAGTGTATGTGTGTATGTACCTTGCGTATGTGTATTCGTGTGAGATCTTATGCGCATGTTTGCTTGTACGACAGTGTTGAACAGGGAAAGTTACATTACATGTGTATCCAATATCCATTAGGGAGTTTGCGCAACTCAACGACTACTTCTATACTCTCCTTTATTTGAATCCCTTCACAAGAGCCACCAGGTTATTCGAGCATTGCATTGTTCCAGGATTACGATGCGATTACCTCCCTGGATGGAAGCTCGTATGTCGCAGGTACATTTGCTAGCGCTTTGTGTGGTAACCGTTTGTTCCGTTTGCTGAGTGACCTGCGGTTTTGCAGACAAGGCATCTCATTTGATCTTTTACTTGCTTCTGTTACTACAGTACGGCCATGCTGGGGCATCGCCTCGAAGGGTTTCAGTCGAACTAATCGACTCCAGTACTTAAGCGGTTTTTTCTGTTAAGTCTGATATTTTACTTTGTCTATAAATATGTGCGTGTGTGTATTCACGTATGTATATGTTTTATTTCAATCAGTATATATATAACTCTTCGAGACGCTTAGTTTAGAATAGGGGCAGCTGATGAAGGAAATATTCTCTAAGTGGCCTGTTTGTTTTCTGTGCTCTGTTTATGTTCTGTTTTTCATTTTGTGACGTCCTGTTCCCATATATGCATCTATATATACATGTAGATGTAGGTATGTACATACATGCACGTATATATGCATATACTCACATTATTTGTATTATATATATACACACATACGTGCACACACACTAATATATGCCATCATATAGATGTAAAACAAGGCGCAGAAGATAACACTCGAATACCAAAGATAAACAAAATGCTGCGTTTTATTAAAGCTGAAAGGTTTGCACAAACTTTTCTCCAGACTCTCACGTAACACGTCATTAAACAATCTATCACGACTGTTTGATGGTCGGTTACGCGATTATTCTGCCATGAGCTAGCTCCTCTCGATATTAATTCCGACAACCAAGATGTTGTTCTAACCAACGCGTCGCTTCATTGGCACTAGAGAATTTTCACAGTTACCTGGTTGCTCAAGGACCTATTGTACCCGCTGCGAGGTGGCAGGTGATAATGGGGAAATTTGAACTCAGAACGGTAAGAGCTAGAACAAGTATCCCAAGGCTTCTCATCCGACGCTCTTAAAAACATTCCCGCTCCCAATTCATTCCCATAAATTGACTTTTTATTTTACTGACCTCTGAAATTGGGCGCGTGGCCTAGTTGTTAGAGTATTGAACTCGCGATCGTGATTTCGATTCCCAGACCGGGTGGTGAATTGTATTCCTGAGCGAAACACTTCATTTTACGCTAATTTCTGGCCTGTCGTGGATTTGTAGGGTTTCCACGAGCGGTCCTTAGAGGTCTCTCTCTTTTGGGGAATTTTGTTGTTATAATCGATTGTTTTTCATTGTTTACACGACTTTCATATAACCCCACTTTCAAGTTATCCTGTGCCGTCTACAAGGTTTTTTTATTTTTTATTTAACGTAAACCCTTTGTGGTTAATAAAGAAATTATTATTATTATTGTTATTATTTTCTGATGGGTATCAACTATATAAATGGACTGCTTTTATTCATCCTGGGATTGAAACCGTTTCAGCGCTCTTTACAACCCCCTGTGGGATTTACCTTTTGCGTGCTCCATGATTCTTTCCACATGAAATCTATTAATTACAAATAATTTCTCCTGGGGATTGCTCACGTAAGTGTTTGCTGTTTAATTAATAAATATAAAACATCCAGATCAGGGAATTTGTGCCGTAATTTCGGTGGTGGTGGGCGTGGATGTAAGGGAAGGGGTTTGATAGCATTCATGGGGGAGCCATTAAAAGACACAGTCGGTTACATTTCTATGTGTAAAGTTCACAGAAAAGAGGGAAGGAGGAGTGAGAGGCAGAGAGATGGAGATAGAAGAGTGTTGAGAGAAAGAGAGAAAGAGAGAGAGAGAGAGAGAGAGAGAGAGAGAGAGAGAGAGAGAGGGGAGTGTAAGAAGGCCGAGAGAGATAATAGGCGCGAGGAAGAGGGAAGAAAGGACTTTCCTCCTCTTTCTCTCACATTTCTCTCACTCTCTCTGACCAGGATAGATAGATAGATATATGGGTAAGAAGATAAATAGATAGATGGGCAGGTAGAGATGAAAAGGTGAAGATGTATAAAGGGAGAGATAAATAGAGAGAGAAAGAAAGTGAGTGAGAGAGAGGTCAAAGAGAGAAAGAGAAAGAGTGAAAGAGAGAGAGAGAGAGAAGTGAGTAAGAGAGAGACGGACAAAGGTAGAGAGAGAAAGAGAGAGAGAGAGAGAGAGAGAGATTTGCGCAACTCGCTATTTTACGAATTTTCTTATCAGTATTATGTAACATGGCACTCGTTTGGTGTGTCTGACAGCATCCTGATATCCCAGCATGCTTTACATTTCGACATCCCAGCATCCCGTCATGCCTCGTGCAACGGGATTCCAGCATGCTTCGAAACATGTAACCACAGTATACGAGACAGCATGCCATCCCAGAATGCTTTGTCTTATGATATCCCAGCATGCTGTCGTTATGGTCTTAATTCTTTTTTTCCTCGTTGATATATTATCAACGAGACTGGATTGTCTTTTGTACAGGTGTAGTGTCTCCCTTGGTGTTGTAGAATCTATGTAGCGTTGCAGTGTCTACGTTGGTGTTGTAATATCTATTATGGTGATGTGGTGGCCCATATGCCACTGTATTGTTTAATAAGACTGTATTATATGCAACATAGCACTGAAGTGTAGAGCTATAGCAGTATTTAACAGGATAATGAAACATCTGACGTAGCAGTATAATGTCTACCATGACAACATAGAGTCCACTATGGCAGTGTAATTTTTAATATGACGGCGTAGGCGCAGGCGTGGCTGTGTGGTAACAAGTTTGCTTCTCAACCACATGGGTCTGGATTTAGTCCCATTGCACGGAACCTTCGGCAAATGTCTTCTACTATAGTTTTGGGCCGATCAAACGTAATAAAAATAAGAAAATGGATGGGCAATAGAACCATTTGGTCTGAATGCTAATTTCTTAGCCTGCATCTATATAATAAACATTATATAATCGAGACGACATAATCATTGATTTTTTCTATGTTCACCATTATATGTGATTTGTTACTCATACATTGAGCCCTAGTCTACTTGCCCTTCTCAGAAAGCCGGTTCTCCAGGATTACTTTCCTTCTATAAACCCTTCTTGCAGTCGTTGATTTGCATCCATTTTAGTTCATGAATAACTGCAACAATGTTACTGGAATATGAAAGCCTTCGAAAGCTATGGGCGCTCTCCCTTCCTCCACCTAAATAAACGCAGCGAAAAAAAAAAAAATTCTAAATTAAATTGCAACGATAAGACTACTTATTAACACAAGGCTCGTATCTCAATCGCATTAGACGAGAGCAACCTTAAAATAGAATCTTGAAAATTAGTTTAGTTTACATGGGAAAACTCAAAAACTAATGACCACATATAGAATACTACATCGCCTTCCCAATTGACGTTAGGATATATATATATATATATATATATATATATATATATATATATATATATATATATATATATATATATATATATACATATATGTATATCTGTCCGTCTGATTCCTCCCCCCTCTCTCTCTCTCTCGTTAGGATATATATATATATATATACATACACAAACATACACAAACATACACACACACATACCTTTACACAGATAAGCACCCTGAAGAAAACAGAAAAGGTAGAATTAATTAGTTGTGTAGAATGAAGAATGTATACAAAACGGGGAAAATTATTGAGAGAGATTAGATAAGATGAAATAACCAAAGACTGAAAGATATATGGACCCGAAGAGAATTGCAGAGACGATATCTTGAAAATCGAATCAAAACACAATAAAAAAAACCCGGAAAGCTGGCTTGGCAAGAGAATAAAATATATGGACATTTTATTTTAATTTTTAGGGAGATGGACGAACGTAAACATTCAGATAGATTTTCGTCAAAGTTAAAAAAGAAAAACAAACAAAAAATCCAGCCTTGGTTGTAGACATGGCTGTGTGGTAAGTTGTTTGGTTCCTACCTGTATGGTTTTGGGTTCAGTCCCACTATGTGGCACCTTGGGTAAGTGTCTTCTACTAAAGCGTCCGGACAATTGAAGACTTGTGGATGGATTTGGTAGATGGAAACTGAAAGCCTGCCACATCTATCTATCTATCTATCTATCTATCTATCTATCTATCTATCTATCTATACGTGTGTGAAAGCCTATGGCTCGGGGGTTAGAGCGTCGGGTTTACAATCGTGAGGTTGTGAGTTCGTTTCCCGGACCGGGCTGTGCTGTGTTCTTGAGCAAGACACTTTATTTCATGTTGCTCTAGTTCACTCAGCTGTAGAAATTAGTTGCTACGTCACTGGCGCCAATCTGTATTGACATTTGCCTTTCCCTTGGACAACGTGTGTGTGTGTGTGTGTGTGTGTGTGTGTGTGTGTG
>NC_069002.1:4612569-4613798 GCF_001194135.2 Octopus bimaculoides | reverse complement strand
AAAATTACACGTTTATCAAGATATTCAAGCATTAATATGAATTTTCTAAAGCCTATAAAAAAATCCTAATTTAAAAAAATGCGACTCACATTAAAAAAAAAATACCGACGAATTAACGGTGAGAGAAATGTCACGAATGCAGCAGGATACCAGAATAATTTAAGGCGGCGAGCTGGCAGAATCGTTAGCGCGAAATGCTTATCGGTATTTCGTCTGCCGTTACGTTCTGAGTTCAAATTCCGCCGGAGTCGACTTTGCCTTTCGTCCTTTCGGGGTCGATAAATTAAGTACCTGTTTCATGCTGCGGTCGATCTAATCGACCAGCCCCCCTCCCCCAAAATTTCGAGCCTTGTGCCTAAGAGTAGAAAAGAATAATTTATATAGCCTTCGTTGAGCGCTTTGCGTGAATTTGCCATAAGATAATATGAAAGTATTATATGCAAATATGTCGTTTAATTTTCTTATTATAATTGGAATTCTACAGTGTGACTCGTTAAAGATATCGCTGCTTTTTCAAGCAAGACGAGCAGCCACAGAGAGATTTACTAGTTGGCACCAAATAAATGGCAATTCTGACTGATTTTAGGCGTGGTTCTCAACTACTTCAGTTACAAAATGCAAAACTGCCTTGTCAACTCAGCAGTGTTTTTCTTGGAGTGACACATCTGTCAGCTGTCGGTTTCAGGAGTTCAAAGAATACACACACACACACACACATGCGAGTATAAGCATACACGCATGTGTGCAAGCAAGCGTGTGCACGTGCGTCTGCATGCATAATTTTAGGAATATATATATATATATATATAAAACACGCGTGTGTGCGTCTACCTGTGAGTGTTTATATACACATATGCCTGCATGTAAACATGTGTTTGTGCACGCATGCATATCTATCTATCTATCTATCTAGCTAGCTAGCTAGCTAACTATGTATATATCTATATGTATGTGTGTGTGTGTGTGTGTACACGCAATGGTAAACTTACACTTCATGACTACTTTACACGAGTAACTCAATTCTACTACATGCATTGATTACTCCTTTTCCGTTGTGCTGTGTGTGCTTGTATATATAATATTGTGCTTGAGATTACACACACACACACACATTCACACATAGATATGTACATAGATTATTAACGGTTATTTCAAAATTATGATGCTATGATGCTAGGTGTTTCCATTATTTTGTCCAACCCTTGTGTGTATATATATATATATATATA
>NC_069002.1:4611168-4612559 GCF_001194135.2 Octopus bimaculoides | reverse complement strand
TTATTTTGTCCAACCCTTGTGTGTATATATATATATATATATATATATATATATATATATATATATATATATACACCTAAACACACTAATATAGAAGCACACATATATATATATATATATCATCAGCATATACATATGGATATATACAGCTCCAGTTTGAAAAGCTAATCGCTCTGCTCAAAAGAAATAGTTTCTTTAAACAGGCGAAAGTATTCCGTTCCCATAATTACTCTAACAGGTCGTTTCTCCAATTGCATTTTAAATTGCATTTTTAATGTACGTGCTTACGTGTTGATAGAAAACTGAAATGCAAAGTCTAAATATCCCTCGCCAAATATGATCTCAACATACCCTCTCCTTCCCCACAACTCTCTCTCTCTCTCTCTCTCTCTCTCTCGCTCTCTTTCTTTCTCTGTCTTATACACACACGCGCACACAGAAATACACACAGACATACACACACAAACACGAACAGCATTCTAGAGTGTTGATTTTTTTGGATTTTTTTATGCTGACGTAAATTTAGAAAATCTAATGTTCTTAATCATACTTAATAGCTCAGATTCGAATTTATGAAGCAAAGGGTTATGTGGAGGGTTTACATACAAACACACACACACACACACACACACACACATATATTATTATTATTTTCATGGGCAAAAGGACGTTGATCCCAGGATATACCAAAGCTTTGTGTTTGTTTGTGTGTGTGTGTGCATGCTTACATACATATATACAAACATACATGCATATATATTTGTATATACATGCATGTATATAGATAAATAAATAAATGAATATATATATGTATGAGCTTATATATATGTAAGATAAAATAGCTTAACTTTCTAGAAAAATCTTTTTTGTTTATTCCCTCGCTTTCAACCCGTGTCTATGTGATAAATAAGGTAGTTTTAGAGCCATCTGGCATCTTCTTCTAGCATGTAGCATTACTCAGTATTTGCCCTTACTATAATTTTATAATTATATCTATAAAATTAAATACTTTGTATTAATTTTTACCTAAATGGTTTTTTACACGCTAACCACTTGATAAAATCCTATACAGATTTTATCCTTGATTGTAATGAGAAATATGAATTCATTTAAAGCAAATTTATTCGCTGCTTATGTCGGCCCGTGGCTAGAGTAGATGACACCTGTCCAAGGTGTCATGTCACGCAGTGGGACCGAACCCAGAACCATGTGGTTGGCAAGCAAACTTCATAGTACACAGCCACCAAATTTCTTAAACACATTTCATATAGCACTCTATATTCATCACAGATTATAAATCAAGTTAGAATACATAAAGTCAATTCTGAGATACTCTACCAAATTCTTCATGCCCTTGTTGGAGAAATTTTCTTTTTTTTTTTTTTTTTTTT
>NC_069002.1:4607847-4610917 GCF_001194135.2 Octopus bimaculoides | reverse complement strand
ATATATATATATATATATATATATACATACACACACACACATATGCGTGTGTGTGTGTTTGTATGTACGTATGTATGTATATGTGTGTATATGTTTCTGTTCATACATTCATATATGTATGAATATATTTGTGTGTGTACGTAATTTCTAAGCACGAATGCAACTATATATATGCGTATACGCATGTACATGTGTATGTGTGTGCGTGCTGTTTATAACTTTATATGGAAATAATATACACACATTTATATTTATATATATATATATATATATATATATATATATACATGTATACATGTATACTATGTATATGTATATACATACGTACTTACATAGATGCGCGTGCGCACACACACACACATGCCAAAATTTCTATATTCCTTTTTCTCTGCGTCACTGTGCCACAAACGGAATTAAGGAAGGTGGATATACATCGTGTTAAAACTTAATTCGTCACCTCGGTTTATCATCACCTCCTAGAACACATTCCTGTCCCCTAGTCCTAAAGTCCGCTGCAACAAGTGTGTGAATCTGAGAGGGGAATAAGTTGAATGAAATCATAATTAATTGTTCCTCCTATATTTTCTTTTACCCAAAGCCAGGAACTTTTCAGCATCTCCTCGCATGCCAACCCGTCCTTTATCAATTTCTTTCTAAAAATTCCTCCACCCATCTTACTCAATACACGAGCTATACACATTGCAGTTGAAAATTTCTAATTGACTTGGGTACAGGAAATATATCGTTTTAGTGGCCATGTGTATCACAGAGTAAATCTGTTATTTGGCAGTTTGAAATGCTTTACGTCAAATCTTTTGACAAATCATAACACCTCACATCCTTCTCGTTTTCCCCTCCCAACTCTGTCCCCCAGCTTCCTCTGTTCCAGAAGTGACGTCTCTTCTTCTCTTTATTACTAATAATATTTCATTTTCTTTTAGTTGGATTAAGAAACTTTCTTGAATTTATTCAGAACTTGTACGAAGCTCCTAAATTTTAGCGTCTTAGGTGTTTGTGCAGTTTGCCTCGTGGAGCACAGGTCGAGCTATGAATTTTTTTCTTTTTTAAAGCGTGTTTGCAAAATTATTCTTTTACTCTGACATAAAATTTCTATGGAAGAATTAATTCATTTAGTTTAGATTATACATTAATTCTCTCTAGACTCTGATCAATATGGTAAAGTGAGAATCGAATGTATCCCGAAAAAAACGAATCCTTTGCTCCAACCAATACTTACGAAATAATCTCATTCTTGATTGCAAGCAAGGAGGACAATCACTCATACGTTTCGGTCTCATTGTACTTCATCAAGGTATGTTCTCGAAGAACAACTTTGAAATCAATTGATTGGGAAAGTAAACCTAGTTAGGGACACAAAAAGTTTTTGAGATTTTGGATAACACAGCCGACTCAATGCGATGAAGCGATACAGGCATGGGAGATTCCAGCGCAGCCGTTTTGGCACAGCCGTTTTGGCGCCACTTATATGGCGTCGCTGACACGACCCTGACTTATTTGACAATAACCGTTCTAATATTTCTCTCGTCCCAAGGCGATGAGCTGGAAGAATCGTTAGCACGCCGGACAAAATGCTTAACGGCATTTTGTCCGTCTTTACGTTCTGGGTTAAAATTCCGCCGGAGTCAGCTTTGTCTTTCATCCTTTCGGGTTCGATAAAATAAGTACCAGTTGGATACTGGGGCCGATGTAATCGACTCACCCCTCCCCCAAACTTGCTGGCCTTGTTACAAAATTTGAGATCAATATTTCTCTCGTCCTCTTCCCCTTCAGTCTATCTGTTTGTCTGTCTGTCTGTCTGTCTGTCTGTCTGTCTGTCTGTCTGTCTGTCTGTCTGTCTGTCTCTGTCTCTGTCTCTCTCTCTCTCTCTTTCTCATACACGCACACTTTCTCTCTCTGCTTATGCGTGTGGGCATATTTCTCTTCATGTCCATAAGGAAAGTGTGTATACCAGCCGTGTTCAATTAATAAATGGTAATGTCTCTTTTGACCTACCTCTCTCTAGCTATATCTATGTTTCTGCGCACGTGCACGTGTTTGCATCCACGGCAAAAAACTGCTGTCGCTCGCTAAAATAGGTTCAGTGTTGAGTCCGCCGCGCCGAATCGACAGCATCCAGACAGCAGCGCCCAATCGTCTCTTTATAAATACGGTAACTATACAGTATTCTCACCGTAGAAATTCCTCACCAAAATCAGCAAAAAACCTTGATACCGTAGAGTTGGAAGAATTCATAGAAAATGACGTAGCTGAACTATAGGAATACCGTAAAGAATGTTTGTCTCATGAAGAGCAGCTGCTTTAAAAAGAACAGCGACATTCTAGGCAATAGTGGACGTAGAATATTGATTCTACTAACTTCTCTTCAGTTCACTACGAAGTATATGGTTAAAAGGTTGCCACCAAGTTATGTTCGCAACGTGACATTTGCGCTATGTTCGCAATTAGGATCGTTATCATCAGATAAAGATCCTAATTGCGAACATAACATAAATGTCACGTTGAACTCAGTCACTGCACTGAACTATACGAAGACGTGATGCTCTGCAAATGTTAAATAAATTTAGTTTTCATCCCTGAAACCCGCCGATGATACACAACATAATAAAATCGTACTCTTTGACTTAGAGATTACTTTATCTTGGTTGTTGAGATATACTGCATTAACAAAAATGTTGGTGCTTTGCTTAATTAACGTATCTGGTGTGCGCAGCTGGAGTAGTATTTAAATGAAATAGCCATCTATGTATCATACTAAATATATATACACTTTCAATAAGTCAATTACGGCAATGTTAAAAACATGATAAACATCAGAGATGGAAGTTCGTCTCAGCAGCAGTAACTGACAGCATCAGATGCCTTTCGGCGTTTTCGCAGCAAGTCCATAAGTGAAGTTATCCCAGGACAGGACAAATGCTGCCAGAAACCTGTCGTATATTATATATATATATATATATATATATATATATATATATAGGGTGCGGCGAATAAATTGTCATCTAAATTACGCAAAATGAAAATATCACTGACATCTTATTTTACCAAAATT
>NC_069002.1:4606414-4607438 GCF_001194135.2 Octopus bimaculoides | reverse complement strand
AGTATTATAAATATATTCACCATGTTGGACCGCTGAACTCTACGCGTTACTTGTTTTTTGAATCTCAATTTATTTCCTCTTATTCTTTTTTGTCGAAGAGCATAGGCTCGAAACGTAAAAGACTTTTTCATTTTTCCAGAGCGTCAAACTAATACACTTGCTTGTTGTTCCTACACCTGTCTTCGTCTTTTGTTTTTCTATAAATTGAACGATGTATATATATATGTGTGTGTGTGTGTGTGTGTGTGTGTATATTGCAAACTGCTGTCTATATTAATTATATATATATATATATTGCAAACTGTTGTTTATATATATATATATATATACACACATACACACGCACACACATATTTGTACATATATGCATCTAGATATTTACATACACACACACATTCTCTCTCTCACACACACACTCATCTACATACATACTAGCACACTCATATTCTAAAATTCATATATTTCACGTGTTAATGGTATTACCAGAGTTGTATTACGGATAAGGGACCAACTAACTACAAAGAACTAGAGATGCAACCGCTACCCCGTTAACACATCGCTACCCGCTTAGTACACCGTCCTCACTCCTCCCCTATTAACACATACACCACCAAAAAAACAGGAAGCTTATGTTCTGTGACAACAAGCTTTGTCTCTTTTTTCCTTGCTAATAACGGGTGTGGCAGATTTGGAGAACGGTGGTGGTGGCGAAGAGACGGACGTATGGGAGTCAATGTCAGGTGGAATACGGGTGGGACACGGGTAGGGATCTTAATTGCCTTCAGCTGTGTTTTGTAGTAAGCGAGAAAAGTCATCGATGAGTAAATAATAAGCTATCGTTGTGATAGATAAATGGATAGAAAGAGAGAGAGACGCATCATTAGATAGATAGATAAATAGATAGACAGAGAGAGAGAGAGGGGTAGAGAGAGAGTGTGTGTGTGAATAACGTGGGTGCGGGGAAGATAGCGAATGAAAGATATAAAGCGATATATACATACATATATAGATGTGTATGTGTGTG
>NC_069002.1:4604290-4606191 GCF_001194135.2 Octopus bimaculoides | reverse complement strand
TCACTGCAGTTTTGCCGGACACCGTAGCCAGCTCAGAGCGCTCTTTATAAACACATAGGTGCGTTTTGAAATGCTCCTCCCGAGCCATAGGCCTATAAGATACTTATTCTTTGGAGTAAAGATTTTTGCCGACATAACATGACAGGACATTGTCTCTAGGACATTGTCTCTAGGACATTGTCTCTAGGACATTGTCTCTAGGACATTGTCTCGAGTCATGCCGACTTATAAGGGCCGATTTCCTGGTTTCAATGGCGTATAAATTCCTCCCCCTGGACTGGACGCCAGTCCATCGCAGGATTACTCATATTTGCCAGCTGAATGGACTGGAATAACGTGAAATGAGAATGGCTTTGGGGGTCCATCAGAATAGTAATCAAAGGGATCCATTGGTAAAAAAAAAAAAAAATGGATGAGAAACACTGCCATAGCGGGTTGATGAAGAACTTTTGCGATCCTTCGTCTAGTCATCATTGCCCAAAGTTCCAGTAATCTACTTCACGTCATCAAGGAGAGTATGGGCCCTCCCAGGTCGTATAGAGAGTGATGGAGAGAAGGTCCATATAGAAAGGACCTTCCCAAGGGCAGACCATCGCTAGATGGTATCTATGTATTTCTGTGTATGAGTCGTCGGTTGGAGAGACCTATCAGGTCGAAGATTATAAACCTTTCCCATTTCTGCTGATGGAATGTCTAAGTCGGGCCATTTCCGCGCAAAGAAGCGTGTCTGACGGCGTAGTTCCATTGGTTAGACGCATTTCGAAATAATCACACATTCTTTGATTGCATCAAAAGTTACTTGGCACCATTTCAGAGGGTAATACTACGGAAAAGGTGCTAAAGTAGTTGAAAATCTATATCGGCCTCTACGTCCGTGTGTGTGAACGTTAGCGTATACGTTTCTATATATATGTATACGCACGCACGCACACACACACAAACACGCAAAACGTTTAATGGGAAAGTACTTAAAAAAACATGAATAATAGAAAGGAAATTATAAGCACTTTCCCCTTAGTACTTCCTCTAAGAAATTATTTCAGGCATAGTTTAGAAATTATGGCGCACGCATGCATGCACAAAGATATACACATGCACACATACGCATACAGCATACATATATATACACACACGGACACAAACAAGCACACCCACGCACACACCCACGCGTATGTGCACATATAAGAATATATATATATACATGAATATATATATGATACACACACATTCGTGGGCAAAGATTTTAAAAGTATATCTTAAACAAGTACCTAGAGTAGGTATATACATCCAAACATAAATTCACATATATGCATACACATATATGTCTGTTTAAATTTCATACATACATACATGTATATATATATATATATATGTACACACATAAAGAGAAGGCTTCCAGTCTGCCATGCCAAATCGTCAGCGCCACGATAGCTGCGCTCAATCGCCTCGTTCCAGTTAAGTACATATCCCATCCAACCAAGGTGTTGTTGTCAAGTAGCGGGTAGAGAATGCAGGGTATTCACGCAGGAACCAATACTTCATTATGGGTAACTCACTCAGATTCTTCGCCGTTCGGACTCCTTCTGAGGCTGCGTAGGTAGAAGACATTGAGAATCTGTTCTCATCGTGATTAGATGCCCCAGGTCTCGCTACTATAACGCAGTGTGATGGGTACGCAAGCTCTGTAAAGTGTAACTTTGGTTTGTAGCGATAGCCTACCGTTCTCCAAGACTCTTGTTGTCTGCCTTGCCAGTGTTGAAATTGCTCTTTCAATACGTCTGCTGTTCTCAGACTCAAGAGAGTCTTAGAAGATGGAGGGAAGTTATGCAGCAAATGTGGACTGCTTCCAGCTCGCATTTATTGATGATCAAAGTAGAAGTGCTTAGCAATATACATGTATA
>NC_069002.1:4601546-4604167 GCF_001194135.2 Octopus bimaculoides | reverse complement strand
TATATATATATATATATATGTATGTATGTATATATATACATATATATTTACATAAACATACATACATACCAATATATATGTACGTACATATAAATGCATGCATATATATACTTACATATATATATATTCACTCATATATATATACATACACACACACACATATATATATACACACACATACATGTATTTGTATATGTATATCTGTATGTGTGTGTACGTGTATGAGAAAGTATGTGTGAATGTTTACTCTTCGCTAACTTTGTTGTCTGTTGTCTCAAGATGAAAGCATACGTAAGATGCTGTTCGGCAGTGAAGGAAAAAAAAAATGTTTTTCCCGCCAGTTTGTGTAACACGTGACTGCAAACCTTTCAAAGTTTTCTGTCATCCATCTGTAAATTTACAATGACGGCTATCCTCATCCCACCTTACCTACAGCTTCCAATCTAAACTGCCGTCAATTTTTTTCTTTTCTGTTGTTAATTAGACGGTGAAAAAGATATGCGTATGTATGTATGTATGTATGTATGTATGTATGTATGTATGTATGTATGTATGTATGTATGTATCTGTGTGTATCTTTTATCTTTTATTTGTTTCAGTCATCTGCCTGCGGTCATGCTGGGGCACCTCCTTGAAGGGTTTTTAGTCAAATAAATTGACCCCAATATTTCTTTTAAAGTCTGGTACTTTTTTTTTTAACCTGGTACTTTTTCTATCGGGCTCTTTTGCGGAACTGCTAAGTTACGGGTGTCCTAAAGACACTGACACCGGTCGCTTTCATCACGCCTGTGATTAGTAGCTGTCCTAAAATGTCCTATGCGGCATGATGTTGTAGATAAAACAATTTACAATGCCATCCACAAAAAAAGACTCTCCTAAAATAAACTTAGAAATTCCCTCTGTTATGGAATTCGTTCATAAACACCAACTCAAGGAATACTGGTGGAATATTCCCATCAAAACTTCTGTCAAATGTAAACATAACAGGCCGCATATTGTTGTTTGGGACAGAGGAGCAAAGGTATGTAGCATCATAGAGGTCAGCTGCCCTGCAGATATAAATGTCTCTTTGAAAATCAAAGGAAAAGAGGATATCTATGGACAACTGCTTCAAAATCTTCAGCTTCTATATCCAGACTATAAATTCATATTCATACCAATAATAATTGGAGCACGAGATTTTGTTAGTAGATGCTGAAAGGAGAATGTGGATAAACTGAGATTTTCAGATAGAGAAATCGACCTGTTAACTCGTACATTACTAGTGCAATCTGTGAGTGGAACAATAAAAATATGCAAGACTTTTCTCAAGTTCCAAATATGAATTTGTCTGTGTTAGGTACATCCAAAAGATGGAGCCTTGTATCTTTGTTGGAAACCGGCTCCCTCCTCAGTGGAAGTTTTATAATAATAAAAAAAATAGAAGGGACATACATACATACATGTATACATAATAAATCAATAACTATACATGTAGAGAAAAGGAGAAAGAGGATGCGAAATGAAGAGGAAATGAGAAAGATAGAGAGAGGGAGAGAGAAAGAGACTGAGACGGAGAGAGAAAGAATGGGAGAGAGAGTCTGACAGATAGACAGACAGACAGAACGTCTGACTGAGAGAACCATAAATGTAAAAAAAGGTTTAGTGTGTATGTGTGATTTGATGAATGTTACACGGGTACCCGGGTAGAAAGGAAATTGAATGAAGGCATTAGTGAAAACATTGTTTCCCTAAGTAATTCTTTTCTAACATGTGCACACAAATGAATATCTATCTATCTATCTATCTATCTATCTATCTATCTATCTATCTATCTATTTATCTATCTATCTATCTATCTATCTATCTATCTATCTATCTGTCTATCTATCTGTCTGTCTATTTTTTGTCTCTGTCTATCTATACACACACGTATTCATATACATATATATGTGTATGTACATACATATGTAAGTATATATGTATATATATATGTGGGGGGGGGTATGTGCGTGTGTATGTGCGTGCGTGTGTGTGTGTGTGTGCTCGACATATCAATAGATAATTATACAGGAAGAAGAGAGAGAGAGAGAGGTAGATAGAGACAGATACAGAAAGAACGAGTGAGAGAGATAGAGATAGATAGAGAGAGAGGGAAAGAGAAAAAGTGCGGAAGGAGATATAAATGTAAAGAAAAAAAGAGGTGAGGTGTACAATGGTGTATGGTGGTGGGCGTGGGTGGGTTGATGGATGATACACGGGTACACGGGTAGAAAGGAAACCTTTGCGTGGCACATGGCATGAAACAAACGAATTGAAATACTATCCATTTAAACACCACCCGACAAGTTCCCTCAGCAACCCCTCCTCCGAAACACTTACCCGTGAGCCACCCCGCTCAGATGCCTTCCCTACCCGAGAAACACGTTCCTTCTATTGTTTTAGCTTATGTTGTGTTTGTCTTTTCTAGAACAATTAACTCCAAAATAACAAAGCTGTTTGAACATTTACCCATATTCTTCAAGAATAGGAGGAAAACTTTTGGCAGCGTAGCAATGGTACATGGTGGTGGTGGTGGTGGTGGCGGAGGCGGTGATGGTAATGGTGGATGTTGCGGTGGTGGCGGTGGTGGCGGTGGTGGT
>NC_069002.1:4599849-4601466 GCF_001194135.2 Octopus bimaculoides | reverse complement strand
GCGGTGGTGGCGGTGGTGGATGTAGGAGAATAAAGTTAGATTCATCTGGAGACCTGATCTGAATATTTGCAACAAAACAGAATGCCCTAAAGGAACCTTCTGTCCCTGTGCGTGTATGTATGTGTGTGTGTGTTTGTTAAATCTGGCGAGGGTGTAAGTCAATCGTCCCCAAAATTTATACAACGACCCCCCCCCCCTAAACCCAATCACATAAAAACATATCATCTAACGTCATCGACACTCTGTCTCTCCTCTCACCACCGTCCACAAAGGCCTTGCAGTAACCATTAGACTCACCCATCTGGCATTACCTTTGCCGCCCACATTTTTCCTGAATACGTCAGTTTACAGATGTTCAAACGGTATCAATGTCACCAGATTCGGTGGATCTGTGAAGGTCATTCATAAACACTTCCTTTTACACCTGACAAAATCATTAAAAACATTAAATGTTCTCAGCCATGGTCATTCCGTATTATTCCTATGTTCAAGGACCCTAGAGTCTATATTATCCAATGTGTCCTTAAAGAAGTAGCGTATGATTTGCGGGACCTTGGTTGCTATTTCTAGCTATTTAAATAACTATATAAAAGCTCTTTCCTTCTGAGTAAATCACAAAGAATAATTTTGCCAGCCATGACTACCCCATTTTTTCTGTAATCAAAGAACTCAGTATCTATATTATCTGACATGTCCCTTACTAAGGCAGAAGACACTTATCCAAGATGCCACGCAGTGGGACTGAACCCGGAACCATGTGGTTGGGAAGCAAGCTTCTTACTACACAGCGACATAGCCACGCCTGCGACTTGTGCACAAATCTATATTAAAATAGATTTAGCGTTTGCTAAATTTGAGCTCCTTAATTAAATTACCAAATATGTCCTCAAATACCTCTCGCACCCCGTATATACCTGCCAAATTCATCTGTCTACTAATCACGATATCTATGCAGCTATCTTAAACGCATGATCATACACGCTTCTATTTATGTGTATACATCGTTGTATTCATGTATATATGTACGTTTGTATGTATGCATATATATAAGCATGCAATATATGTGTACTAACATGCTCGCATACACATATATACGATGCTCACAAACACATACAGCCACCCAAAACACACACACACACACACACACGATATATATATATATCCGCAGCAAATTTATACATCCTGTTTAGGTGTGTGTTTTACGTTGTTCTCTGGCAGTGGCAACGGCTGCCATCTTTCCTTGGAAGAGCAACGAACGGGAAAACGAAAAATAAAATAAAATACAAAACAAAACAATAGAAAGGCGTTGAGAATTTATTTGCCATAACAGAGCGATAAAGTATAAAGTCAGACATATTGTTTTGTTTGTGCATTAGTTAGTGTGAAGTATAAAGAGGGATAGAATGATCAGTAGAGGGAAGAATGACTGAGAGACTGAGGTGAGAGAGGGTGAGAGATAGTATGAAAGAGAGATTAAGAGAGAGAGTAAAAGATGGATAGATAGAGATAGATACATATAGATAGGTGTATATATATATATATATATACAGAGAGAGAGAGAGAGAGAGAGAGAGAGAGAGAGAGAGGAGAGAGAGAGAAAAAAGTGAAAGCATGAAA
>NC_069002.1:4594833-4599839 GCF_001194135.2 Octopus bimaculoides | reverse complement strand
AGAGGAGAGAGAGAGAGAAGAGAGAGAGAGAGAAGAGAGAGAGAGGAGAGAGAGAGAGGAGAGAGAGAGGAGAGAGAGAGGAGAGAGATAGAACGAGAGAGAAGTGAATGGGAGAGAATATAAGAGTCAGTGAGTGAGAGTGTGAGAGAGTGAAAAGGAGAGATTGACAGAGACGGGTTAAGAGGTTAGGTGAAAAAGCGGGAGAACAAAGAGAGAGAAGTTGATTGACTGTGTGTGTGTGAGAGAGAGGAATATAGATAGATAGATAGATAAAGAGAGAGAGAGAGAAAAAGAAAGGAGAGACGAATGAGAGACATACAGAAAGCAAGAGTGAGCGAGAGAGCGATAAAGACAGAGAGAGAAGGAGAAATAAAGAGAAAAATACAAGGAAACGGAGAGAAACTATAAGTTAAGGTAAAAAGTGGGGCGTAGTGTGGGTGTGTTTGGTGTGAAAGGGGATACAGAAAGGCAATATGGCGGAGTAAGAAGGAAACTTAGACGCCATCTGCTTCCGGTGGCTATAATAATCTGACCAGAATGAAGAGAAACATAATTACTTGCCGTTTTTACGCCATATTGCTTTTTACCCGATATCCTTTCCACCAAGTTCGCCTCACTTTTTTCTCGTTCTCTCTCTATTTCTCTCTCCCTCTGTCTCTGTCTGTCTGTCTCTCTCTCTTTCTCTCTCTCTCTCTCTCTGTCTATCTCTCTCTCTCTCTCTCTCTCTCTATCTATTTATCTATCTATGTATCTGTGTCTCTGTCTGTCTGTCTTGGTCTCTTCTCTTTCCGCTATTATAACTCCTCTCTCTCTCTCTCTCCCTCTCTCTCTCTCTCTCTGTACACACACACACACACATATATATATATAATACATATATACATTACACAAACACACACACACGTATATATAATTTCTTCCTCTCCTTCTCTCTCTGTTCTTTGACTTTCTCCCTTTCCTTTTCTCACTTCCTTCTATCCTCTTCCCTTTATTCTCTCTGACAAGCTACCTCTTCCCGTTGTCCCCCCCCTCTTTTCTCGTTTTACCTCCCTTTCTTCTTTCTACATCTGCTACAAACAAACAAACAAACAAAAGACAAAGCGAAAATATTGAGAACAATCTGTTGAAAAACATATGCGTAATAATGATGGTGGTGGCGGTGGTGGTGGTGGTTGTGGTGGTGGTGGCGGTGGTGGTGGTGGTTGTGGTGGTGATGATGATGATCATGATAAGGACGGCGACGATGACGATGATAGCTTTGTTAATAAATATTATGATGATGACAATGACGATGATGATAACATTGATGATGATGATGATGGTGATGATGACGACAACGTCAGCAACGTTTGATAACGAAACTGATGATGACAATGCTACTAATGGTGGTAGTGGTGGTTGTTGTAGTGGGTGGTGGTGGTAGTGATGAATATGAGATATATTGGACTAACTACGTTCCCTCATCTAAAGAGGGTAGGTTGCAATTTGAATAAATTTAGCGTCTATTTCTAACTTTTCAAGCGACCGCATAAGGGCCTTCCGTCAGCTCATACTGATACAGGTGGTTCTGGCATATTGGTGATGATAGAAGTGAAGATGTTTTGGTGACGATGGTGGTGGTACTGGTGGTAGTATTAGTGATGATGGTACTGTACTGCAGTGCTCCAGCATGGACGCCATCCAATGAATGAAACATTTAAAAGAATGATAGAATTAACACACACACACACATATATATATATATATAGCAATTTCCAGCATAAATTAAGAGACCCATCCAAAACTGGACTCTTCCAAATCTCTCCAAATATATTCATTAAATCTGATAAGAGTAAAATTGTGTATGAAACACATAGATGCACATACAATAAATTACTGGTTTCAAATTTTGCGCAAAGCCAGCAACTTTAGTGGAAGTTACAAATCAATCTCATTGACCCAAGTACTCAACTGGTATTTATTTTATCGACCCTTAAAGGATGAAAGGTAAAGTCGAGCTCGATAGAATTTGAACTGAGACTGCAAAGACGGACTTTATGCTGCGAAGCATTTTAACATAACTGAAACATAGAAAAAAACAAACATGAAACAGCTACTAAACTTATAACGACGTTAATAAGGAAGTAATACTGGAATCCAAGACGTAGAGCTGTCAGAGTTGGTAGCGATTCGGGAAAAATGCTTAGCGGCATTTCATTTGACTCTTTACGTTCTGAGTTCAAATCCCGCTGAGTTCAATTTTTGCCTTTTATCTCTTTGGAGGGTGGGGTCAATAAAATAAAGTGCCTGTTAAGTACCATCCCGTCAAAATTACTGGTCTGGAGCCCTGCAACAGACTGGCGTCCAGTTTAAGGGGTATGCTACGATTTCGATCACTTATTCGCCATGGAGATCGGGAAACCAGTCTTCGGAGTCCACTGGTTAAAAAAAAATAGTAGACAGGCGTGGCTGTATGGCAAATTTACTTCTCAACCACATGGTCCCGCGTTCAGTTCCACTATGTGACACCTTAGGCACGTATCTTCTACTATAGTTTTTGTCCGGCCAAAACCTTGTGGGTGGATTTGGTAGACAAAAATTGAAAAAAGCCCTATCCGTCCGTCCGTCCGTCCATCCATCCTATCTATCTATCTATCTATCTATCTATCTATCTATCTATCTATCTATCTATCTATCTATCTATCTCATATGCACAAAATCACGAAATAACATTCGTGTAGAAATAACATTCTGCTCCTACATTCATATTTACGAGGGAGTGCTAAAAGGTTCCTCGTTTTAAAGGAGATTCAATCTTTCGAGTTCTTTTACAGAGCTTAAAAAAAGTGAAGGACGGCTGCAATAACTATGAATCTGAGAAGGGGAATATGTTAAATAAAATCATAATTAACTGATCCTTCTGTATTTTCTTTTACCCAAGGCCAAGAACTTTTCAGTACCCTCTCGTACGTGCACATATTTTTCGAGTTAGTAATAATATTGAATCTAAACGCGAAGCTAAACCGTAAACATAATAATTAAATGCGTACTAACATCCAAGACAACAGTAACAAAAACAACAACAATCACAAAAAACAAAAATTACCAGCTTCTAATATATATACAAATATATATAATATATAATATACAATATAAATTATATATATATATGTAATGTTCCTTCTCACTTAGCGGACATATTGTTGCGAAAGATAAGTATTAAAGGCACAGGAAGTCTGTGAGACTCTTGCAGTAATAGGGTCGCGTTTTTGGTAATGTAATATGGCTGACGAAAACTGGGTCACAGTATTAGCTCCTTCTCAATTCTTGGAGTCAAGAGAGGTGACAGTTGCATCGTTAATGTTAGCTTAACGGCTTGCTTGTTGTTTGTTTGTTTGTTGTTGTTGGTGGTGGTAGTGACGGTGGTGGTGATCATTTTGACGTTGGCTTTCATTTTTCATTTTCCACTCCTAATGTGTGTGCATTGGAGTATGTATATATATATATATATATATATATATATATATATATAAATGTCTATGTATGTATGTATGTATGTATGTATGTATGTATGTATGTATGTATGTATGTATTCATAAAAATATATGTGTATGTGTGTTTCTATACATTCATACATGTATATATATATATATATATATATGTATGTATTTACATACATACATACATACATATATATATATAATAAATAATATATATATACGCTTTTACTTGTTTCAGTCATTTGACTGCGGCCATGCTGGAGCACCGCTTTTAGTCGAGGAAATCGACCCCACGACTTATTCTTTGTAAGCCTAGTACTTATTCTATCGGTCTCTTTTACCGAACCGCTAAGTTACGGGGACGTAAACACACCAGCATCGCCGCCTTGATATATAATATATATATATTGATATATAATACATAAAAAGTATATATATAATGACTGTAATTATACATGATTCTTGATAATATGCTGCAACTAGAGCGACTAAATCTAAACAATTGACTGAAAAAAAATGATGGGCCGAACCATTGGGGATTGAACACCACATCAATGCTTACATGGCTTCGCCCGTATCCAACTCGGCAACATAGCCTACCTTCAAATTTCAACCAAATTTAATGCATAAATATTTTTGCCAAATTTGATGTATAGATATTTTTAGTCTAGTATATACGAGCTAAAAAAAAAAAAAAAGAGAATGATTAATATCTTTTTAATTTCGGAAAAGCTAGTAAACATACAAATTGGTTTCGTAAATATGATTAACCATTATCTAAATTCTGTGAAAAAGCTAAGTTTGTACAATGGTCTTAATGAAAGTTAATAACACTAATACTAGTTTCGTCCAAATGTTTCATGTGCAAAATAAGAGGACAATCAAACCAAAAAATGCTTCAATTAACTCAAAACCATAATAATGATTGAAAGAAATGTAAATATGAACTTAATACAGTTAGTATGATATTTGTAGACCTTTGTTGGAGATCACCTCTGCACATCGATTGCCACAGGACATAAGGTTCCTGTACAAGTCAGGTATTACTTTCTTCCATTCCTCTTCTAATATCTCCATAAATTCGTCGTAGTAGTTGGTGCCCTTTGTGTTACTTTGTTTCCAAGTATCTTCTGAAGGTTTTCAATTGGATTTATGTCTGGACTTTATGTTGGCCAATTCATTGCTTGGATATTGGGGGGGGGGGTTCTCAACTAAGGGCGGTGCTCCAGCATGGCCGCAGTCAAATTACTGAAACAAGTAAAAGAAGAAAAGAATAAAAGAACATACAAGTACAAAACAACAACAACAATAATAATAATAATAATAATAATAATAATAATAATAACAATAATAATAGAACAAAATGAAAAGATGCTTATATGAATGGATGTACCGTGGAATCTTTTAATTCTTATGTTACCGAGGAATCGTTTTTTTTTTCGTTATCCTTTATCTCTCAGAACGTCTCATCCTGTCTGTCTGTCCGTCTATGATGGAGGGTGGTGGTGGTGGTGGTGAGAATGGAAT
>NC_069002.1:4592613-4593956 GCF_001194135.2 Octopus bimaculoides | reverse complement strand
TTTTTTTTTTTTTTTTTTTTGCATTGTCATTCAAACCAAAATGATATTTGACTGTCCCGTGGTAAGCAATCTGAAACAGAGAAACACAGAAAGATCGAACCCTTAAACGGTTGGTTATGAAACTGCCGAATTTAGGCGGATTGGATTTTGTTGGCGAAGTGAAAGTTTGATGTTGATAGTGTAGTAAGTAAAAGTAAAAAGAAAAAAAAAAAAAGATAGAGCGTTCCCATTACGGAGAAGGCAGTGATTCGAACCAGGATTGCTAAATTGTGATACAAACAACTGCTTACCGTAATTTCCTGGACCGAAAGCTGTTATTATGTTTATTAGTTTTACTGGTATTTACTCCGTCGGTTACGACGATGAGTGTTCCAGTTGCTCCGAACAAACTGAACAGTCTGCTCGTGAAATTACTATGCAAGTGGCTGAGTACTCCACAGACACATGTACCCTTAATGTAGTTCTCAGGCAGATTCAGCGTGACACAGAGTGTGTCAGGGCTGGTCCTAAACCTTTTGTCGATGACTGCCAAAAGTGCGTCGACCGAGGGGTACAGTAGACGAGACCCTTGAGTTAACGGAAATTAACTCAAGCAGACTTGGAGTTAACGGAAGTTAAATGTAACGGAAGTTAATTGAGGCATAATTTTCCAGCAACATCGATGGAATCAGTTGAATTACATATTGGATTGAAACTCACCCTTCACCGTGTTTCAAAAGCTGCTCTGCAAATAGTACAACTGATTGCTCTCTTGAAAGCCTCGATCTCATATTTGTCAAAAGGTGAAATGTTTTCACATGATGTCATAATACAGAAGACTTTATTGAAGCACAATTAGTGTTCCCTCCCTTGAACCATTTAGTTTCATTTTATGGGACAAACAAACACACAAATGGACAGAATCTTTCTTTTATATATCTGGATATATCTTTTATATATAGAGATATATCGTTAAAGGTACAAAGAAACAACTAAAAAATAAATTTAAAAATATAAAGATACAAAACATATTTAGTCTCGCTGGAAAATTAGTCCTTCGGGTTAAACCGCAGAGCATTTAGCAGAGCCGAAACAGGAAAGGAACCGAGTAATTTAGGCTCTTCGCCTTCCATAAAATACTCATTAGGGATCACTTACATCCTTTTTTCCAAGCTGCTGAGCTTGGGACTAGGTAGAACAGAGCTACTTATGGAAATGTAAACAAAATCTTGACAAGCAGAACGAATTTTACGTAACGGTACGAGAGTGACGTCCTGGCATTTAATAAAACTGCAAAACCGTTACAGAGTGGCTTGTATATGAATATCTAAACTGCAGTCACACACACACACACACACACACAC
>NC_069002.1:4590069-4591417 GCF_001194135.2 Octopus bimaculoides | reverse complement strand
ATCAGCAGCGAACCCAGGATAATAGACTTGATCGTATGCAAATACATTATCTTTTCTGCTTGGCTGCCACTTTTTGGGTGTATTAATATAGTTTTGTATGGTAATTATTGATATAAGATTCATTTTTGCCATAAATCAATATATACATATATATTTATATATACATATATATTTATATATACATATATATATATATATATATATATATATTTATATATACATATATATTTACATATACATATATATTTTTTTAATTTAAATTTTTTTTATTTTAATAGTTTCAGCTTAGAGCTGCGGCCATGCTGATGCACCACCGTGTAAAGTGTTGGATGCTTACAGTACCTAGGTTTCCCAAGCGGACACCCATCTAAGTACTCACTAGGCTCGACGTTGCTTAACTTCGGTGATCGGACGAGAACCAGTGCTCTCAGCGTGATATAGCCGTAAGCAAAAAGTAAAGTCAACCTCA
This sequence comes from Octopus bimaculoides, assembly GCF_001194135.2. Lineage (NCBI taxonomy): Eukaryota > Metazoa > Mollusca > Cephalopoda > Octopoda > Octopodidae > Octopus > Octopus bimaculoides. Next base: position 4,590,948 of record NC_069002.1, on the reverse strand, counting down.
GTGGAATTTGAACTCAGAACAAAATACTGCGAAGCATTTCACTCGGCATGCTAACGATTCTGCTAGCTTGCCACCTTGTGTCTGTGTGTGTGTATGTGTGTATATATATATGCCGAGTGAAATGCTTCGCAGTATTTTGTTCTGAGTTCAAATTCCACTGAGGTTGACTTTACTTTTTGCTTACGGCTATATCACGCTGAGAGCATATATATATATATATATGTATAATATATATATATACATACACACACGGACGCAGATACACGTATATATAAATATATGTTTATATATGCAGGCATCTCTGTATGTGTTAGTGCGTTTGTGTGTGTGTGTGTTAGTGAGTGTGCGTTAGTGTGTGTGTGTGTGTGTGTGTGTATGTGTGTATGCATGCATATGTATTGGGTGAGCATTAGGGAAGAAAATGTTGTGTAATCACAAGGGAGGCCAGCGAACGGTGGCTGATACAGTGAAATATATATACTTGCTAAGAACATGTGTAAACGCTTAACTTGGCAATTCACTTCATATAGTCTGTTCTCACACACACAAGCACATTGCTAGCTAGTTTTGGTGTTTTGGAGTGTCAGAGGAGTGTAGCAGATGTGTGTGTATGTACATATGTGTGTATATGCGTGTGTTTGTGTGTGTGTGTGTGTGTGTAAGTGCTTGTGGGTATATGTGTGTGTGTGTGTGTGAGGCTTTCTGTATAAGTTTGGTTGTCGGCGTGCGTGCATAAAATCTGTGTACGATATGTTGTAGGTGTGTGCGTGCGTGCATGCATGCATACACACATATACCCACATATATACATACACCTACCTATATATATATATATATACATATATACATACATGTATGTATGTATGCATATATATATAT
>NC_069002.1:4588041-4590019 GCF_001194135.2 Octopus bimaculoides | reverse complement strand
ATATATGTATATATATATATATATATGTATGAATATATATATATACATATATATATATATATGCATATATATATGTATATATGCATATATATATATACATATGTATATATATATGAATATATGTATACATATATATATATGTATACATATATATATGTATACATATATATATATACCTATATATATATATATATATATATATATATGTATGTGTATATATGTATGTATGTATGTATATATGCAAGTGTTGGATAAAAAAATTGGGAAACCACTTTTTATTGGCCAAATAACACATTCCAAACTGTTCTAGTCCGTACATATGTGTTCATACACATGAACGTATACCTTGTACTTCATAATATAGATTTCTGTTTTTATTTTTGTTTTGTTTTTGCAAATATATATATTTTTTACTTTTGTTTTTGCAAATATTTATATTGAAATAAGTTAAAACGCGTGACCTATCTGATTTCCAGTGACGACAAATTATTGGCGCTCGAATGACTAGAGCTTCAGTCATTCAAAATTGTTTAGTGTTTCTTGCGGCAGAGAGAGCCTTTGTAATTATGTTGACGTTCCAAAACCAATATAAACTCGGCTCTGGCAAGCCGGCTTTTACATTGGTTCTTCGAGGACGATCATATACAAATTCTGGATGGAAGACAAAGCTTATAAAGAAAGGGCTACAGAACAGTGAGATGCATTGTGTCTAAAAACTATCGAACTACAGCAGCGAAAGTGAAAGTTGAGTTAAACCATCACCTTGCCAACCTTGTATTAACCCAAACTTCATGGAGCTCGTTTGAGCTCCATGAAGCTAGTTATCATAGGAATGCCGCGGTTGCTGAACCTCTTCTATCTTCCATCAATATCGATTCTGTCTTTCATTCTTTTACTTTCAGCTATTTTGACTTTAGCCATGCTGGAGCAGCGCCTTGAAGGGTTTTAGTCGAAAAATCGACCCCAGGACTTCTTTTTTGAAAGTCTAGTACTTATTCTATCGGTCTGTTTTGCCGAACCACTAGGTTACGGGGACGTAAACACACCAACAACGGTTGTCAAGCGATGGTGGGGGAGGGGGACAAAGCACTAGTTGAGCACTGGGGTCGATATAATCGACTTGCTACCGTTTTCGAAATTACTAGCCTTGTGTCAAAATTTCAAACCAGTATCTGCATATTGTGTGTGTGTGTGTGTGTGTGTGTAGAAGTATGTCCGTGTATGTTTATATACGTGTATTATAAGTGGACCCGTCCGAGAAGGGTGCCGGTTCTTTTTCCTTTTCTTCTTTTTTTTGCAAACACCTAAATATATGAAGAGAAGGGGAGCAGGCAGGGGTAGGGGAGTACTTCCTGTTGATTCGTCCCCCCCCCGCTCTAACCTTCCCCCAAAAAACAAAGATCTGGAATCCCCTTCTCTTCCCACCTCACCTCATCTCCATCCTTCCTACCCACCCGAAACAATTAGCATTAACGCGAAAATACCTTTCTTGCCCCCTTATGTCTTTGAGCGCGCGCATCTCTGGGCACGCGTTCGTGCGGGTATGTGTGCGGAGGGGTAGAATGTATGCGGCTGTGCGTATGTGTGTGTATATATATATATTTACACACACACACACACATTTATAAGTAGACGCGCGTGTATGTCTACGTGAACGTGCATATGTTTATAAGTTGACGTGTATATGTCTGTATATGCAGGTGTGTATATTTGTATGAGCGGGTATGCATATGTAATTGTGCGGAAGTGTGCGCATATATACGCACTTGTGTATGCATATGTGCGCATGTGGGAATACATATCTGTATACGTCTGCTTTTGCGAATGTACATAATGCATGTATTTATGTGTGTGTATCTATCTATCCACCCATCCATACACCCACCCACCCATCCACCCATCCACCCACCCACCTACCTACCTACCTACCTACCTACCCACCTACCTATCTATCTATCTATCTATCTATCTATCTATC
>NC_069002.1:4579191-4586173 GCF_001194135.2 Octopus bimaculoides | reverse complement strand
ATATAAAACATAGAGAGAGAGAGAGAGAGAGAGAAACAGAGAGAGAAATAAGCATGCAAACAGATAGGCATATAGACAGAGTAATAGACAGGCAGCGAGGCACCATAAATATATAGACACAGACTAAGCTTGAAGGATAGATAGATAGATAGATAGATAGATAGATAGATAGATAGATAGATAGATAAAGAGAGAGGGAGAGAGAGAGAATAAGGGAGAAAGAAAGAAAAAGGAGGCACACACACGTGTGTTTGATTCCAGTCTAGTTGGGATTAAACAACAGTAAGAACAACAGTAATATCAACAATACTGCCCCTGCTCCCCGTCCTCCTCCTCCAACAACAACAACAGCAATGCAGAGACCGGAAGTAACATGTTACGTAATATAAAATACCAGACGTCAGTTCATGTGATATTTGCTTGGTGTGTATGTTGTGAGTTATCAACATCTTGTTGTTGTGTTTGTTTTTGTTACCGTTTTTATTGCTATGCTATTATTGTAGCTCTTTTGTGTTGTATTTCGTCTTTTGATGTAGTTATTCATCGTTTTGAGTCCTTGTGCCCAATAAAACTAATTTTTGTATATCATTGTAACTCTATCTATCTATCTATCTATCTATCTGTCTGTTTGTCTGTTTGTCTGTTTGTCTATCTATCTATCTATCTATCTATCTATCTATCTATCTATCTATCTATCTATCTATTTGTCTATCTATGTACGTACGTATATATATATATATAAGAGCAGGACTCATTAGCCACCAACGGAGCCGTAAATGCAAAATGTAAGTTAGTACTAGAGCGCAGAATGTTCCTGAAGGTCGGCAATGGTCTTCCTCGGTCACGAGTGGACGGCCATCATATATATATATATATATATATATATATAAACACACATGCATGCATACATTAATCCAGTCATACATACATTCCTACATACATACATAGGGATACGGCGAATGGTGCATAGCGGATTGTGACGAGGGAGTAGAAGAGCTCAACTGAACAAACGGTGCTTCTAGCATTGAAGAAGACCTTATTAAAGATAATTCTGGGTGGTTGTCGGTCGACTGTCTTTGAATACGATTTAAAGGTCGGTTGGATCGTAATGGCCTCGGAGGCAGCTATACAGCAGCAACATCAACAACAAGGACAATAACCCGTCTCTCTAAAACCTATTTTTAGACAACTCAATTGTACATCGTAGTTCTGTCAATAATCTCACCACCCTTACATACGCAGACATTCTCCCTCTCTCTCTCTCTCTTTCTTAAGCGTTCTGTTTATCCTACATAAGCGACTTTGCTCGCTGTTACATCATTACCATACGCACGCCTGCGCAGATGATATCACTCTTCACTCCTTCGTCTCTACCTCGCCCTTCTCCTCGTCCTCACCCTCCCTCCCTCCCTAATCTCTTTGCCGGACGTCATCGAAATGCAACTTGAAGCACGCTCTCCACCCACCAAGATCAAGACATATCTCCTGTTTATAAACAGGGAAAGAAACTGTTCAAAAAGAAAGAAGAAAACAAAAACAAACAAAACATCCTGTGACGGTCACATGACAACCAGTAATGATCACGTGACAGCCTACTCATTCAACGGAGCCAACAAAGACTTCGACATCGACTAAGTCACTAACATAAAGGCAAAAATGCTCGTAATTCCACTGCACCCGGTTCATACCCTTATTACTAAGGGGGTGTAAAACGTTGGGGAATTAGTTACCTAGCAGTATTCGTTCCGGCTCTCTACATTCTGAGTTCAAATCCCAGTGATGTCAGTATTGCCTTTCATTCCCTAGGAGTCGACAAATAAGGTACCACTCCAGTATTAGAATCAGTTCTTTTAGTAGTAGTAGTAGTGGTAGTAGTAGTAGTAGTAGTAGTAGTAGTAGTAGTAGTTGTAGTAGTAGTAGTAGCAGCAGCAGTAGTTGTTGTAGTTGTAGTAATAGTAGCTGCATGAGTATTATCATCATCATCATCATCATCATTAGTAGTAGCAGCAGCAGCAGCAGGAGCAGCAGCAGCAGCAGTAGTGGTAGTAGTAGTAGTAGTAGTAGTAGTAGTAGTAGTAGTAGTAGTAGCAGCAGCATTTCCTCCGTCTTTCACGTTCGGGGTTCAAATTCCGCCGAGGTTGACCTTGCCTGCCATTCTTTCGAGGTTGATAAAATAAGTACAAATTGACCACTGGGGCAGAGGTGGGGTAGAGGTCGATGAAATCGTCTAGCCCCCCTCCCCCGAAATTACTGGCCTTCTGCTAAAATTCGAAACCACAGAATATCTTTCGGAAGATGGTGCTGTTGGCGCAAGCAGCGTAGAGAGAAATATCCTGCCTGCTTGGTTCGTTCAATCAAGAGTAAAGCGGCCCCTCTCTGTTAGAGCTCCCCAGGGACCCAAGCCATATCGCCCTATCAGTACTCCACCCTTGCTATATAGGTTAATCCAATCAAAACAAACGATTGGTTGACTGAACAAGACTGTTAACTTTTGATTTTTAAAGGAGTAATTAATTAAGAATTTGCGCGCGCGTGTGTGAGTGAATGTATTGCAAGTATACATGTGCGCATGAGCGTGTGTGTGCGTGTATCTATGTATGCTTTTATTCATGTATACATGTATGCATGTTTATGCACGTGTGTATGTGCGTGTATGTATTATATGTATACACGTATGCAAATGTATATATATAAAGTAATGTTCGTAGCCACTTCAACATAGTCGTCCGTTCGAACGGACTTTACTGCTCGCCGCAATATATTGGACGCAGCTGTACATCGTTAATCAGCTAGAGGAGAAATACAGAATAAGTACCAGGTTTTTTAAAAAATGGTAAAAAGTACTGAGGTTCGATTCATTCGACCAAAACTCTTTCAAGGCGGTGCCCCAGGATGGCCGCAGTCTAATGATTGAAGCAAATAGAAGATAAAAGTGAGGTAAATTTTATTGCTACTGTGTAGTGTATAATGGTGGTGGCGGTGGAGGTGGTGATGGAGGGGGTGATGATTGTGAGTGTCAGAGAAGATTGTGCGTGGGAAGGAGGGAGGTTGAGAGGGAGGAGAAGTGGGAGTGAGAGGAGAAAGGTGTTCTCGAGAGAAGCGAACGAAGTTACTTGACATCAAGGAGAAACAACGAAAACAGTTACTGACCCACATAGATATGTTTCTGGCTACACACGCACACACAGACACACACATATACGGACACACACGCACACACAGACACACACATATACGGACACACACGCACACATATGGACACAGAGACACAGACACATACGTGTATACATACATACATACACACATGCACTCACGCACACGCACACACATACGTGTATACATATATACATACCTACATACATATACACACAGAGACACATATGGACATAGAGACACAGGCACATACATGTATACATACCTACATACATACATATACACACACACATATTTATAAGAGAGAAAGGAGCAGAGAGAGATAGAGAGAGAGAGAGAGAGAAAGTCGGGAGTGGAAGAGAAGCAAACCCTTAGTGTCACTCTTAAAACCCGGTGACATATCAGTCAGAGCTCACTCCAGCTGCCACACAACAACCACCCGATTACCACCCGGCTTCCATCCCATCCTCCCAAAATAACCACCCAGCCCGTCCGTCTGTTCGTCTCTAAGTGGGCCACCTGCTAGAATTTGTTTAAAGAACGTTATTGCCATTTCCGTTTCGAAAGAACTGGTGAGTGCCTGTATCGGAGGGATGATCTGGGTTTGGGGACAAATCCCTTGAAGAGACAAAACCACAGGGTTACTCTATAACGGGGCCCCGGTTTCCTTCATTTACACCAATTTAATACCTGCTAGATTATGACAAGCAATTTCCTTGATAAACAGCAGCCATGGAAATCCCGGCCAGACACAAATGCGCGCGCGCGCGCACTGATATGCAACACGCACACACACATACGCACACACACACACATCCAAACACGGTATCGTTAGTGTGAACTAAATATACAAAGTGGAGGGCTTTAAGCTATATAGAAAATATATACAAACAATTTAAGTTGTGTATCAGCAGACTTTAAATTTCCTACTAAAACACGTGTCTTAAGTACACAGCGTGTGTGCGCGGGCGCACACACATGCGTTTACACACGTGCGTGCACACACATATGACATGACTGTGAGCTTAAGAAGTTCGGTTTGCAACTGCGTTGCTTCGAGTTCATTTCATTTGCGTGGCACCTTGGGCAAGTGTCTTCAACTACAGCCCTGGGCTGACAATTGCCTTGTGTGTGAATTTCATATACGGAAACTGTGTATAAAGCTTGTTTTATACATACATACATACATGGTGGTGGTGGTTGTCTACTCCTTAAACAGAGTTTGACCACCTCCTGCACCTACACCTTAGCCCTTTCATGGCGTCTGATGTGGCTTTTTAAACCAGACAGTGTTTTGAAAAAACACCCACACAGATTGCACCTCTGATCTGCACTACCAATACCTGCAAGTAAGTTCTGCTCATTGTGGATCCTAACATGTCTTTTAAGACCCCCATACATACATACATACATGATGGCTGCCTCCTCGTTATCGAGTATAGCCATTGCACGAAGCTTAACTTAACGGTGCTGTGATCGAATGTGACTTTTTAGCCCAGCCAAAGATCTACAATGTCTTGCACAGAGTTGGCATGCAAAACCTTTACTGGCAAAAGCTGGCTGTTGTTGTAACTGCGCTCCAAGTACCTTTGCGTGTCGTTTAAGTCCTCCTGCTGAATCACCCTCCCTTCCACATGCCCGACAGACATGATTAGTGTGGTGCGTAGCATCATCACCAGCGGCCTGCTGGTCAATCATCGTATGTATGTGTAATTGCAGGTTTGTGTATGTCCACCTATACTGGTTGATAACCGTTGTTGGTTTGTTTATACCCTTGTAACTTAGCTGTTCGGTAAATAACCGACAGAGCAAAAGCCAATCTTAAAAATAATTAGGCTGATTTGTTCGGCCAAAACCCCCAAGAAGGTGCTCCAGCATGGCCGCAGTCCAATGAGTGAAACAAGTTAAAGAGAAAAGACAGAGATATGTATATGTGAATATCTGCGTGTGTGTTTGTGTGTGTGTGTGTGTGTGTGTGTGTGTAAATGTGTGTAAGTGTGTGTGTGTGTGTGTGTAAGTATGTGTGTGTAAGCGTGTGTGTGTGTACAGAAAGATGAAGTTAGCTAGGGTAGATCTCTAATCTTGCTCCGCAATAAAGACAACACGGACAGCAGCAGCAGCAGCAGCAGCAGCAGCAACAAAAACGATGTCGACGACGGAAAGACGCCTTCCTACATCTGAAGTAGTCGTAATTGTGACTCTGTGTTGTCACGGTTCAAATATAAGATTTGTCTTAATTGCAATTCTACGGTCATTGTTGTCACTCAACCATCTGTAATAAATGGAGGAGAGAGAGAGCGGTTGGTACTGGAGGCGAAGGGAGCAAATAATTTATCTACTACTACTACTACTACTACTACTACTACTACTACTACTACTACTACTACTACTACTACTACTACTACTACTACTACTGTTATTATTCGTTTGATATTGTTCTCAATGCCTTTGGTAATCATTAACATAACAATTATTGTATATTACGGCAGCGAGCAGGCAGAATCGTTAAGCCCGTCGGACAAAAATGCTTAGCGATATTTCGTCCGTTCTTACGTTCTGAGTTCAAGTGTCGCCCAGATTGGCTTTCCTCCTTTCAAGGTTTGATAAAATAATTCCGGTCAGTTACTGGGTTCGAAATAATCTACTATAATAATCCACATCCTGCTAAAATTTCAGGCCTTGCGCCTATGATTGAAGAGATTATTTTAAGGCGACGAGCTGCAAGAAACGATAGCACCTCGACTCCTTAATCATAATTATATCTTTATAATTATGTACTTATATTCTTTTATTTGTTTCAGTCATTCGACTGTGGCCATGCTGGAGCACCGCCTTTAGTCAAACAATTCGACCCCAGGACGCACACATCTGCATAGATACCAATGCATGTACAAAAAATACACCCACATACACTAATACACAAACCCGAAGCCGTACACTGCGGTCATCTCCCCTTGAAGAAATCAGCCGTCACGAGGTAGCGCTCTAAGTGTTTTTCACCCATTAAGTACAGTTCCCGCCTGCGGCGTCTCTATGGCGCCGTTTTAGCTCGACTTATGTCTCAGAGAGGAGAAAAAAACTGGTGTTCATCCGAAGATTAGTTGCAAAGCTTTATTTACCAAAAACTCGATCCACTTGACAATAACTTTCTCAAATAGAAGAAAAAAACATACTATTTCCCGGATGTCTTAATATTTGGCATTTATTTATTTATTACCCTGTTGGTTGGTTGGCTGGCTGTGTTGTTGGTGATTGGTTAAATTTTCGTAACGCTACCTTAATGAAATATCCTGTTTTTGTTTCTATCATTATGTAATCAGTGTTTGTATGCATGTATGCATGTATGTATGCACAAATAAATACGGACATGCCCCGAAAGGATATTTTTTAAGCATAAAATGTGTGCAATTAACTGGAAACAAAGGCTTTACAATTCGTATATTGGAAGTTAGACCCAACACAATTATTAGACAAATACACACAAATATAATATATGTATGTGTCTGTGTTTTGTGTGTGTATCTATCTATCTATCTATCTATCTATCTATCTATCTATCTATCTATCTATCTATCTATCTATCTATCTATCTACTCACACACACACATACACGCGTGTGCAGACACACTCATGTAGACGTTCATATACGACAGGGTTTTCCCGTCGATTTCGACTTATTTAGAATCAACTGCTCAGTCAGTAGCTAACGTTCGTGCCTACAGAGAGGCATGCAACAAGCTTTGGATTTACAAGTAAAAAATATAAAATTCACAATTTCTATATATACACACACACATATGTAAGATATATATATATATATATATATATA
>NC_069002.1:4576711-4578962 GCF_001194135.2 Octopus bimaculoides | reverse complement strand
TATATATATATATATATATTACATATGTATGCACGTGTGTCACTTGTCTTCAAGTGAAACTTACACGAAAATCTGATTTATTTGCATGTATTTTTGGGAGTAACAAATAAACTAACAAGTAAAGAATCCCCCGCCCCATTCCCCCACAAAACGTAGAGAAAAATATCAACAAAAAGCAAAAACAAAAGATGAAATTATTGGCGTTCAACATACAGGGGAGGTAACCCGGAGGGAACAAAGATGACAGACATCAAAGATGGCTCCCACCGACCCAAATAAAAAAAACATGGAATCTATTCCAGATATTTGAAAATAAAGAATACTGTTGGAATATTGAAGAAAAACGAAGGGGGAGGAGGAGGAGAAGAGGAAGAAGAGCAGGAGGACGAGGAGAAGGAGGAGGAAGAGGTGGCAAAAACATGTATTTTGTTGATGAACATACGATATTGTCCTTTGGGACAGGAAAGCTGTGTGGATTGGCTCATTGTAAATACAAAACTTCAAACATATTAATAACATACATGCATATATATATACATACATGCATACTTATATATACATATATATACATATATATATATATACATGTATGTATATACATGTATGTATTTATATGTATGTATGTATATATATATATAAATATATATATATGTATATATTCAGACACACACACAGACAATCTATATATATACGCATACACATGCATATATGTATGTATATATGCATAAACGAAAGTAAAGCTACACTTACAAACAGACACATGTACGTATGTATGCTTGCTTGTTTGTAAGTAGGTACGTACGTACCTACGTATGTATATAGGTATATATATATGTGTGTGTGTGTGTGTGTGTGTGTGTGTGTGTGTGTATCACACGTAATTACGTGATCGACCAGACTATCAAATGTTGTTATACATCGCTGGTCACAGTGCGCTTTGCGTCATTTCAGCTTTCTAAAGATACCACACGATTGACTATTAGTCAAATAGCCAATGCTAATAGTATATCTTGTGAGTGAGTTGAGAATATTCTGCACAATGATCTTGGCCTGACGAAGGTTTCTGCGCGGTGGCTGCCGCATCTTCTGACAACTGAGTTTAAAGTGATGTTCAGTAGTAACTGGTTGTAAATGTTCAGAAGTTACTTTCCCGGCTTACTGCATAAATGTCGTTTGGTAACCGCCATCAAACAGTCGTCCTTAGATAGACCAATACCATGGCTTGTCCTAGTATGTACAAGCCTACTTCATTGCACATATCTACACTGTTGTATGATCACATACTCACATAGAAGATGTCATCTGCAGTGTTGAATTTCTTCACAAAGCCAGAGCCCTTATCAAATAGCAAGTTGTTTTTGTTTTTTTTTTGATAACATGTTAGACTATTTCTAGGTCAATCTTCTCCATATCACAATATCTTATGCATTATTAACAAGAGAAAGGATTACTGACGAATAACAGTCAATGATATTAAATTTCGTAAATATAGAATTCCTTTTGTCTATAAGCTTTTAGTAAAAAAAAAACTTTTGATAACTATGTTACGATTTGTTTTTCTGTTGTTAATTAGTCTGTTTCTTAATTAATCACTAAGCTTTCTTATAATTAATTAGTTCTACTTCTGTCATAGCAAAGTGAATTAGTGTATGTCTAAGGTTAATATGGAAATTATCTTTGTGATCCTTAACTGTAAAGTAAGTCTCCCATTTAACTAGGTTTTTTAAAATTATTATTATGCTGTCTAATGTTATTTTCTTAGTTATGTCTTAAGTCAGGATATTATTCTGCTGGCAGGATCGTTGGCATGCTGGGCTAAATGTGTAGCAGTATTTCGTCCCTACTTACGTTCTGAGTTCAAATTCTATTATCTATCTATATATATATATATAGATAATAGGCAGATATTCTCTGTATAGAATACACTTCGTAGTGCTCCAGAGATTTGAACTTGCGCAGGTAGAGGAGTAAATGTAAGGACAAGCAAGTTAGCCAAGTCGATAAAAAAAAAATATATTAAATGTATTTAATACAAAACAAATGTACACAGGTTTACATATAGAAAGGTCCACCATACATAGAATATAAATGATATGAGGAGGTCTCGTAAAACTATTATTCAACCCTTTTAATTCTTGATATCTTTATTTTAGGAAAATAAAAATAAGAAATAAGTGGAAATTTTACCGGTGAGTGTGTTAAATAAGGCACTAAAAGAAAATGACTCTCTTCAGACACAACAGTATATATA
>NC_069002.1:4575381-4576563 GCF_001194135.2 Octopus bimaculoides | reverse complement strand
ATATATATATAGATAAAGGAATACTGAAAATGAAACAAGAACGCAAAACATCCACACATATACACACACACACACACGCACACACACACACACACGCACACACACACACATATATACATATGTATGTGTGTGTGTAAGTAACAGGTTATGAGCGAAGATTAGCAAAATATGATATTAGCAGGGGTGGCGGAGGGGGCAGCAATGTCCCTCCCCATGGAAGTGTTGACCATACTTTGCCCCGGGGCAATATTTTGGGGGCGTGGGGAGAAAGAAATAGGTTAATTCCAACAGGTGCACCTTGATTATCCCACTCCTGCTTCTCCATCACCATTGCTATCATCAATACCACTAGCTCCACTACCGCCACCATCGCCAATACCACTGCTACCATCATCACCACGACCAATTCCCCCTCAGCGCCAGCACAAATACCACCAACACCATCAATACCATCAATACCATCACAGCTAATAGACCCCCTCCCCCAACCAACGATATTACCATTACAACTACAACTAATACCACCACCGCCACCACCATGACTACTATCATCCATAACACTAGTTCCACTACAACCACCATCATCACCGCCACCACCATCATTACCATCACCATCACTACAACATCCATCACCACAACCGCCACTACCACCACCATTATGAAAACCACGACGACGACCAACGATATCAACAACATCACTACCACCACCAGCAGCATCATCACCACCACCACTACTATCAGCAGCACCACTACAGCCACCACCACGACCACCATCGCTATCAATACCAGCAGTACCTGCATCACTACTACCACCAAATTTTGGCACAGGGTTTGCAGCTTTTGAGAGGAGGGGCAAGTCGATTACATAGCGGCGCTAGTACTCTTACTGGTATTTATTGTAACGACTCTGAAAGGATGAAAGGCAAAGTGGACGTCTGTGGAATTTGAACTCAGAACGTAAAACAGTAAATACCGCTAAGCATTTCCCGGCGTGCTAAACAACACAGCAGCAACAACAACACCAACTATAATACCAACTATAATAAACAAAAACAACGTAACAACAACAACGACGATGACGACAAAATCAAAAAAAAAGGGATCACTTTCTTCCCACCCCAACGCTGCTACCCGGAAGTTTTCCTGTCCCCTTCCCAGCGTCCCGTCATCACACTGCCCTCC